>NC_052054.1:20361789-20661789 GCF_903992535.2 Arvicola amphibius
TTAGTAAAAAAAGATGGTGTTTAGTAAACGATAGCAAAGAACAGAATTAGAGGATAACAGTTTCCTGAGGATCATGAGAATGAAAACTTATTTGTGTTAGGGACTAAAGATGCTTAGATGCAGAACACAGAAAAATAAGTATTTAAAAGGTCTCAAAGGATAGCTAGGCTCTAATAATAGTCAAAAAGAACAGTATTTCCATGAATCTGAAAAACGTGTATGTGTGTTTGTGGTGGTGATGATGATCTTAAAGAACTTCTGCCAGTAAAGCATGAAGAATGTAAGGCGGTAACTGGAAGGGTGAATACCCAGGCGTGAATTACAGTGCAGCTTGGAAAGCATAAATGAGAAGAGGTTCTTCATGACCTAAGGATCATCTAGTCTGTCTCTGATTCCTTTGGATGAATCCTTTGTGTTTTTAAAGCGTGTGTCAAGAAGTTGTAAAATGAAGTAGGTAACTGGAGCAACCCAGTGGCCAGCCCTGGGGCTTTGGTGGTCACTGTCTAATCGCTGCTGCTACTCTTGGAACTAGAACTGTTGTCCTTCCAGTCCCTCCTGTTCTCTCCATGCTCCTGTATTTCTCTCCGCTTCTCCTAAAGATACTTGTTTTCTCTTCTTTTTCTTCTTTCAGCTGCAGGTATGCCAACAACAACAAGTGGCATGGGGGGGGGTGGCAGGTGAGAGGAGGCTACTCATTCTTACACAGGGAAAACATTAATCACAGCACCAGGAACCAGCATGAGGTAGAACTGCTGTCCTACTTTGTTCAGGGAGGTTTAGGAAGAGGTTGGTGTAGCTGCCAGTAAACTGCACAGCTGTGGCACTGAGTCACTGAATCTACCAGACCCAAACACCTGTTCATGTATGGCAGCTTTCCTGCACCCAGGACAGTTACATTTGCTGCCCCGTGGAAAGGGATGTCAGTGTTGAAATACTACTGCGTACTCTTGCTGCTGCTTGTCTTTCATGAGTATTGGTAAACATATGAATTAAACTCTTATTTAAAAAATAAAAGATTAGAGACTTTAGTAAAGATAGTTTTACCCTACCATTGACACAAATATGCTTACATTTCTTTTTTTCATTAAACATGACTAAATATTTTACATATTACATAAACCAATCTCATTCCTCTTCCACTTTCTTACCACATTTGTGCTTGCTTCTCTCCTTTTTCTGTCACAATTTGGTTCTGTCACTTTTGCCTTCTGTTACCTGTCACCTCTTTGCCCCATTTATACCCTGCTGTCTGTCACTTGCTCTTTTCAAGCATCTGCATAATGTGTTTTTAAGGCTGCCTTACTCTCTTACTTGGTTCATATGACTTCTAGACCTGGAGGGGCTTGTCTTTTGTGTTACTGTCAAGTTTTTGATACTTAAACATTATAAATAAGTTTCTATAACCTTAATAGCTAAGTATTCATGATAAAACTTTTGTACATAGCAGACAGTATGACAACATACATAGTGCTTAATCATATAACTTGAGATCTTTAAAAAGATTCAGAGAATGCAAAAATAAATAGTCTTTGGCATTTTGTTTCTAATGATGTCCTCGGAAATTGGAGATTTCACAGTATCTGGCATCCTGTGGGTTAACCATAGAAATAAGATATTGAGATTACCAGTATCCTTTTGATGCGAGCACTTAAATAAAACTGTATCATCCATAGCAACAGTATGACAGTATTTCTGAGTGACCTTGGAAACTTCTGGGCATTTCACAAAGAAACAAAATTCCCCTTGCAAGTTCTGACAACTGCAGGACATTTTGGATGTGGTGAAGTAGGCCTTCTGGCAGATCATAGCCCCACGTGGCTTATTCCCCATGTCCTATGTTTGGCTAGGTTTCATACAAAGCACTTCTGCTGGTGTAAACCCAGCCTGTATACTGAATAGGATTCTTACTTCTTAAGTTTCTATTCGGTACAAAATGTTATACATACTTATAACCATAGCAAAACAACACCCGCCCCAGCCACACACTTGAACTGTTACTTAAATCATCTTGGATTTTGAGTATCTCATGATTACCCATTGTGCTTTTCATAATAGGCTTTTCAGGCCTTATCTCGATGAGATAGGATGTGATCTAGGATTTTTGGTTTTAACAAGTACATCTACTAACCCCTGAGATGTCTGTGGAACTTTAGAGAGAAAATACTGCATTTACATTCTAATTTCAAGACAGTCATACAGTAATAAGATATATAGAATTCTAGTGGGTTTTTTGTTGGTTTGTTTGCTTTTCCAGTTATCAAAAGTTCGGTAGTCCATACTTTTCAAAATGTGATTAAACATCTGTGTAGGAAAAAAAAAACCTAATTATAAAATTCTGAGAGAGTTTAAAATAAAATCTACACATAATTGTATTATAGCTACATCTGAATATCTCTATATGAACTACCAAATATGTTATACATCAGTGTTAACTGATAAAATGAAAATGGCATTGGTGTTCTTGTTAGGATGAGCATAAATTGATATAATTCTAATTGTCAAAAGAGAAAAGAAAGTTTCTATTCAGTGGCTCAGTTAACAGTTATAATTCTGAATTGTTAGTCATGCTGAAAAGTCAGCCGTGTCATATAGTATAGTGAACACACAATAGAGACACTGAAGACACAGAGTGTAAATTACCTTTATTTAATTATCTCTTTGAAAAACAGTTCTTTTGGACCATTAACTCCACTAAAATGAGTTGAGACATGATTCTCTGCTGTATCCCAATCATCTAGCATAATACTTTCATGCAATAGGCACTTAGTATATGTCTAAATGGATGGTTATCAAATATTCCTTTGACCCAAATAAGATTTTTAACTTTTTTATTGATAGTAACTTGTATCTGAAATAATCTGAAACAATCTGCAGATTGTTTTTTAAATACTGAAAAATACTTTGGAGGCCTAATGTTTATCTAATCTCATTCCTCACAGCTGGAGAAAGTATCTCTTGTGCCTTGTAAAGTAACACATGAGTGAATGTGTAGGAGGAGGCCCACTTGTTCTTTCTGGCCGCCCAGCTAGCTTAGCCCTGAAATAACCACACAGAAATTGTATTAATTAAATCACTGTTTGGCCCCTTAGCTCTTAACTTCTTATTGGCTAACTCTTACATATTAATTTAACCCATTTCTATTAATCTGTGTATTGCCACGAGGTTGTGGCCTACCAGCAAAATCTCAGCACTTCTTTCTCCAATAGCGGGTCCATGGCATCTCCTGACTCTGCTTTCTTCCTCCCAGAATTCAGTTCTGTCTTCTCCATCTACCTAAGTTCTGCCCTATTAGGCCAAGGCAGTTTCTTTATTCGTTAACTAATACAAGCAACACACAGAGGGGATTCCCACATTATGAGTGAAGAACCCAACACTGGTTCCTGGTATGTGCTTGAGAAGTATTTCTACCTCGTGAAGTCAGTCAAGCTTCAAAACCCCAGCAGCATGGGGTTCTACCTTAGTGAACGGGTGTGAAGGGAAACAACATGACAGGTTGGCACTAGAAAGGAGCTAGCCTTATTCCAAATGGAAGAGTACAGAATGGAAGTCAGAAGGTACCAAAATAGTAACTGACTTTCTACTAATTACAGGAGCCTGTACAAGTTACAAACCTCTAAGGAAACCTATAGAAAAATCTGTTACATTTGTAGACTAGGCTGGACTCGAAATCTGTCACCAGCATTGGTGGCGCACGCCTTTAATCCCAGCACTCTGGAAGCAGAGGCAGGCGGGTCTCTGAGTTCAAGGCCAGTCTGGTCTACAAGAGCTAGTTCCAGGACAGCCAGAGCTGTTACACAGAAAAAACCCTGTCTCTGGGGGGGAAAAAAAGCCAATACCCTTCCAATTGTTCATACTACTTTTTCTTTATTAGGAAGCAGAGTAATTTGTGATCTTTGGAATGAGTGAATATGTCATCTTTGAAATTAAGTTTCTCAGAGGAATTTTTTTAAAAAAATGCAGTCTTACGACATTTAATTCTCAAAGTATGTATGTAAGTTTTAAAAAGTTACTCCACGTAATGACTACAAGAATAAAATATTACTGTGTTGTTTCAGATGTGTCTGTCCCACACCTAGCATAGATGGACTTATCTTCTATAGCAGGTATCCATGGACAGTAAGAAGCATTGTAGGTAGAGTGACCTGTAGCAGGGCATAGTGATACAATCCAAAGGCAGCTAGCTCACTGTGGCAAATGAACACCTGATGATATCACTGGAGTAATACATGGAAAGTCCTAGAGTTATAGACTGTCCACTTCTTCCCCTAAAACTCAATTTATAGTTGATAAAAATGATTCTTCATAGGATTAGTAGAAATAATTAATTTAAAAAGGGGGGAAATAAGTAACTTTGCTATCACACAATGAAAACTGGTATTTAGCTCCATTATCTTTTTACTCTATTACCGTGAATGGTTTCTGATTTTAGTCTAGGGTTAGCCCTTATGACTTCCAATACATGTAAATTTTTCCTTGAGTACTAACAGTGGTCAGAATTCACCGGCTCTTCTTTCTAAACTATGAGAACTTAGTGCAGCTATTCCTCTATCCTTCCTCCTCCTTCCTCTTTAGTATGTTTAATTTTTAGTGTGTGACTCTATATCATAATATTTATGGTAGCCATACTTTATTATGTAATTATAAACACATCTATATCCAGAAAAAAATTCAGTAGCATGTACAGCATTATAATGTAATTTTTAACCATATAATCAAGTAGAATGGTTGAAGTTATATAGCAAAGAATATCTTTCTAATTGTCTGTCACTGAGCTTTGTGCTTCAAATAGTTTTTTAGTTCTTCAGTTGGATGGTTGGTTGGTTTCAGTTTTGTTGTTTGTTTTTTTGTTTTTTAAAGACAGGGTTTCTCTGTGTAGTCCTGGCTGTCCCTGAACTCTCTCTGTAGAACAGTCTGGCTTGAACTCACAGAGATCTGCCTACCTCTCCCTCCAGAGTGCTGGGATTAAAGTCATGCACCACCACCGCCCAAGCACTTCTTTTAGTTAGTGGATAATGGTTTATTGTAACATCATTTATAGGAGTATGTAATGTATTTTGATCACAGTCGACCCTGATCCCTCTTGTCCTACTCCTACTCATCCCCTCCAAAGAATTTTTCTGAGCACCCAAATCAATTTTTCCCTAATTAGCTTCCTTTTTTTCTAAAGAACTTGACTTCATTTATCCATAAAATCCTCATTAAAATCCTTCATTCTTGCTGGGCAGTGGTGGCACATGCATTTAATCCCAGTACTTGTGGGCAGAGGCAGGCGTATCTCAGTGAGTTTGAGGACAAGCCTGGTCTACAATGTGAGTTCCAGGACAGCCAGGTCTGTTACACAGAGAAACCCAATCTTGAAAAACAAACAAAAAATCCTTCATTCTTTATTTTAGACAGCTTCAAAAAATTTTGCCAAAAAATAAAAATGACCACTTTTAGAGTTCTCAGTTCTTATGTTCATTCTGCCTGTCCTCCGGAGTGATGAGTAGTATCCCTGCTATAGAACTTGACTGGATATGTTTCATGTGTACTACACTATCGTCTCTTTTGCATGCATAGAATATATATTAATGTATAATAGATATAGATCTCTGAAAATATGGCTTATTTATGTAGGAACTCTAAACACAAATGTTCTTTCTTTTGTTAACAATTAGACCAGGTTGGTTTTCTCTGCTTTTCTGCAGTACTTTAACCTGTACTTCTACAAGTGGGACTAACAGAACTATTGGAATCCCCAGAAAAAAAGAATGAATAGAACACACACTCAGGTTGGGTACAAAGTGACATAATAGGCAGTATGCTCCCTGTTCGTTTAGCATCGTAGATTGGTATGCCTTGCTTCCAACTATGACCCCTACATTATTTACTTTTATTAGAAGTTACTAAAAGTACAAGCAATGATATTTTTCTCTTAGAGTAATTTTATTTATTCAAATCAAGTAGTCTATTGAATATCTCTTACTTCCTTGTTTCTCTTTTAATAAGTGATCTCAGCAGATAGGAACAGATGTGAAGGAAGAAGAGTTAAACCACCTGTGATATGTCTGGTCTCCTGCATGAAGATTTTTACTATGCTCGCACTCCTCTTCTCCATGGAGCACATTATCCCAGAATTGCATTAGTATAGCAGTTTTATTCTAGATGGGCATGGATATCAAAATATCTAAGCCAGATACTCTATGTTTGCCTTATTATTATATTTTAGCCCACTAAACATATGGCAAGAGACACTGCTCTTTCTATCTTTTCAGCGCAGTGAAAATTTAACTTAAAATTTAAATTCTCTGAATTTTGCAGCAAGAACACATGGCTGCTCTGTTTTAATCTGATTAAAATAAGTTAGTTACGCCTATTAGAATAAGAATCCACCTGGCAACTTCTGATTTTCTGTTATGCTATTGCTTGACATTGAGGCCAGATTTCATAAGAAATACCTTTTGTTAGCCTTTGGTGCTGATATATTTCTGCTGTTATTTTTTAAGTGCTGACTTCCTAACCAAAAATTGAGTTTGTTCTATATTATACTTAAGAGAAGAAATGTTTGAGTTAATTTCTTTATTAACTATGTTAATATTTGCTGCTGATCTCTTGAGTGGAGACTCAGTAGAGACAATAGTGATGACCAGAGTGACAAAAACCGTCCCTCGTCCCACCCATTCCATCGAAGTCGTCAGGACGTAGCACAACCCAAGTGCCCAAGACTGGATTAAGAAAATATGGTATTCAGTGCTAGAGACATGGCTCAGGGATCACAGTGCGTATCACACTTGAGGACCGTGGGCTTAGAAAACCAGAACATACATAATGCCAGGTAGGCATAGCAGGTTGCCTCTAATTCTAGTCTTGCAGGGTGGAAGGGAATCCCCTGAGTAAGCTGGCTAGCAAAACACTAGGTTTATCAGTGGAGCTCTGAGTTTTGGCTGAGATACTTGCATACACACTGCAGAGAGCATGTGTTACTAATTTTTCAGTGCTGCTCTTTTTACTTCAGCAATCTTTTGTTGTCTAGAGCATTTTCTTTTGACTTAACAATTATGGCTTTTTATCAGAGATAGGTTCACAGAAGCAATGAATTTTCAATGAATCTTATAATCTCAGGCAAAGGGCTAGCAGTGTGGCATATAAGTAGAATGGGGGTTAGCATGTACATGTCCTGGGTTTAGTCCCCAGCAGTACAGGGAAAGCAGCAGTTAACTAGAGTCAAAGATTCCAGTCCCTAGTTGTGTGACTCAGACCCATTAGTTTATCATGATAATTTATAAATGAGGCCTATCAGGATTTTTGTGTTTTTGTTTTGTTTTGAGAGTCACCAAAATTTGATACCAGGAGAATGTTTGATGTGTCCGTACCCAGAGTTAGTACCCCCCATTTGGATGCTACTTATAAAAGATGTTGTTTTCTTTTGAGCTTTTAGTTAAGAAACGGCTCAGTAGATTAAAGAGCTTTTGTTTATCCTGAACTTCCCTTGAAATGTCTTTCTTATTGTATGTTGACATGAATGTTGCATGTGGAGTTAAGGGACATTTGTGAGTTTGTTTCCTCTTTCTTATACATGTAAGTTCAAGGATAGCAACTGAGGTCATCAGGTTTGGCAGTAAGTGCTTTTATCCACTGAGCCATAGCAAATGAAATGCTTTTCAAAGACCACATTGCAGGGACAAGGAGGGCTTCTTATCTAAAGGTCTAAATTGTCACTTTGTGTTCTTTCCCTGTTTTTATTTTTCTCTTGTTACTTTAATCAGTAGACTGAGACAGATGGTTCCCTTATACTTTTTAGCCTCATATGTATAATTGAGAGTCTATACCTAAAAAATTAAATATAAGTTCCTTATTTTAGTGAGAAGATTTTAAAACTTTTTTTTTCATAATTTTGACATTAAATTAGGGTAACTTCTCTTCTCCTTGTTTATTTGGTTACCTTTCTGAATTCTTCCGATTGCAAATAAGTGAATTGAGAGCCCTGAGGAGAATGCTAATGCTGCTGTGGAAATACTTTTGCTGTTTGGTTTGTCTGGCCCCTTCCCATACCTTAGTTTAGGTCATTGTAATGTTCATAGTTAACGTTTGGAAACGTCAGTTACTGATTGTTTATTTACCAAGTGTAGCCACTTTTCATTTCCCTATTCCTTTGATGGAGTAGTTTCTGAAAACACTCTTGTGAAGAGTCTTCCTGTGTTTTAGATGACATCATTTGTGTGTCCTGTCCTTGTCCATGGCCTTCTGGTTTCAAGGAAGTTTTACTCATTGGTTGAGTACTTCATTTTGGCAAAGCACCTTGAGTTTTGACTCTTTCTATTCTTGCGTTTCTGTATGAGATGAATTAGAATAGTGAGGAAGGCTTGCCGCACCAAAATTTGGTAACTGGAAAATCTAAGTAAAAAGTGTTTGGTGTCCTTACTTTATGACTTTTTAGTATGCCTTCTGCTCAGTTAACTAGGTATAAATTCTTTAAGGAAATGCTTTTTTTTTTTTTTCTTTTTTTTTACATTTGGAGGACAGAGAGCATGTGAACAACATGGCACATTGTACGGAGTCAGAGGACATGTAAACAATGGCTTTCTCTACCATGTAGGCTCTGGGAACCACTGGGAACCACATTCTGATCATCAGGCTTGCCTACCCACTTTGCTGTCTCTTACACATCTTGAATATAAACCCATTCAGTTGTGTATAGAGTAAAGAAAATTCTCAACAAACAACATAAAAAGACTAAGCACGTAAATATTGTTGTGTCTCTGTTATAATACATAGTTTGAATGAAGTGTTTACTGATTTTCTTTTTATTCTTAACTAGGTTTTATTTGGTACTAATGTAGTTTCCCCTTTGTGTTTAAAGGGTAGCCATTCTAACCAAAGTGGAAGCTGTGGTCAGAACTCTGATGAAAATACAGCTTAGAGATCCAGGGGCCAAAGCACTCGTTTTCTCAACGGTATAATCAAGACTTTCCTGTTTCAGCCCAGCTGGTTTTCTGCCACTACTTAGTATTTATCTGAGAACTATTTTTAAATGCTTACTGAAAGAGAGTTAAGATTCAGAATTACTGTTGGATTTTTTTTTCTGTGTCGTTATATTTATGTTTACAGAAATGTGATGATACTTTATAAAGGCAGTTCCTGTAAGATTTTATATTGATTTCAATAAGAGATTTTATTTTGATATTTTAAAATTTGGAATCTATAACCTTGACTCATTTACAAATGAATTTGACTATTAAGAAGAAGTTAGTTAGTGAACTATAAAGTATTGTTTATAAATATAAATACAGTAAAACCCCTAGTTTTGCATTTAGAAAGAAACTATTAAATATGCCATTGTTTTGTGTTATATATTTTAACTGATTTTCAGTGTTGCTTGTAATTTTATTATACTACCTTTCCTTCAGTATTTGGTGAGAGGGAATGCTGTTTCCCAGCAGAACTAACTAGTGTTAGTAGGTATTCCACCTGAGACTTTTGGGTTTGTTTTTGTTCATTTAATTGTTCCTGTGGTTTTATTATTTATTTCTTCCTTCTAAATCCTCTTGGCCAAAAGCTGTGTGTGTAAACACTATTTTTCTCACTTTTATGTTCTAGTGGCAAGATGTACTAGATATTATTTTCAAAAGCGCTGACTGACAACAACATGGAATTTACTCAGATCAGTCGCATTAAGACATTCCAGGTATGTCATGTTTTCCTTGTGTTTTTAACAGATCCGTTGCAAACTAAACTGATGCTCACTAGCTGACTTAGTTATCTTCTGCCTGAACCCTGAGTGAGGGCTTGAGTCTTGATTATCTACGAAATAAGTATTTTAAAGGTAAGAAGAAAAACTGTAGATACTTTTTTCTATTCAATAATACCTAAAAAGAGAATCTTTTTAAAAAAAAAAAAAATTTTTTTTAACTTGAGATCCCTTTTCCTTAATGTAGAAAAATGACCTTGCAGTATCTCTCTCTGGGAATATAGTCTACATACACACACAACACATTCGCACACACACACACAATCAGGAAAAAAGTAATATGGTTAAAATTTCCTTTATGTCACATCCATTCAGTACAGTCACACCCACATACTCTTGAGACATATCACACATAAGAACATTAAAAATGTAGTAGAATTCCTGCTTACTCACATTACCATCTTCCATATTTTTCCTTCCTCTCCTCCATACAATTCAGATTTCATGTATCACATATCTATGATATGGTTTTTACTATATGCTATAAAAGCAAAGTGTTTTGTATGATCTCTTCTGTTAAAATCAAGGAAAACACATTCTAGTTTTTAAACTTGGTGGATTAGCATTTATTTTTTCACTACCATATAACTTTGAGCTATAACAAGCTGCTCTTATTTCAGTTGATCCAACTAAAGTTAAAATGTACCTTTCTTTTTTAGGAAGAACCTTTCAGCATTTAAACATGATCCTCAAATCAATATTTTGGCTGCTGCCCCTGCACACGGGCTCTAATGGATTACTATCATTGAAGCTACTCATGTCCTCTTGGTGGAGCCCATACTGAACCCTTCCCATGAGCTTCAGGCCATTGGGAGGGTGCACCGAATTGGACAGACAAAGTAGGACTAAAATAGCATCAACCAGTTTGCCTCTGGTTATAGAAACTAACTCAGCATTTAAATTCTTTATTTATGTTCATCGTGGCTTGTTTGTTTTTAACTACAGGTTCTTTCTCCTTCATTTGAAAATTTTTGGGACCAGAAATGTTTTCGATTAGGGTTTGTTTTTGCCTTCAGATTCTAGAGTATGTACATGTCTTTAATGAGATATCATGAGGAAAGGTTCTGAGTCTAAACATGAAATTGATTATATTTCACCTTAAACATAGTCTATAACCCCTCACATGAAGTCCAGTTATGGAAATTTCCAGTTTGTCACATGTCTGCATGGGCTCCCTGGCACTTATATGCACATGCACACACAGCAATGAACCAATAATTTAGTGTAATAAAGATAATTAGATTTAGTGCAATACCTAAACCAAAGTAATAGTGATTATTATATGATAATGTACTTACTTTATTCAAATAACAGATTATGTGGGTATCTGTAATATAACTTCCTCGTTAATGTTATCTCATGGATGCTAGAGACTTTGATGTTTGAAGATATACACATACTAAGTACACACTAAGCACTCATTTAGTATTACTGAGCACCTAAAGTATGTCAAGTATTATGCTACATACTGAAGATTGTAATTATATAAAACAAAATCCATTCACATTTACAATGTATATGAAGGCTACTGTGTAGCACGAGAAAAAGATGATTCAGAGTTATATGAACAAAGAAATGTGCTTTGTGCCCTGAAGGATAAGACATTAGGCTGAAGGACTGATTAAGTTAGAGAGTTGCATATGTATAACAAAGGGGCGATAAACTGACATTTCTGAGGATTGTGGAGGGGTTTGGAACTGCTGTAGTAAAGCATGAGAAAGGAGTAGTAAATGAACTGCATGTCAGAATCAGAACTAACTACAGATTTGCATAAGCTGCAGCGTTGATAGCTTAGACAGCTCTAGTTTAAGTGGGAAAGAGATGGGTTCTGTGTTTAAATTACTTTTCTCATTGCTGTGTCAAAACTCCAAAGAAAAGCATCTAAGGAAGGAAGGGTTTATTTGGGCTCACAGTTTTTGTTAATAGAGTGGGAAACTCAAAATGGCAGGAGCAGGGACATGGTTGGTCATATCGCAAGCACAGTTAGGGACACCGGCAGATAAATGCTTGACTCTTGCTTACTTTGTCCTCATTCAGTCTTGATCCCAGCCCATGGGATGTTGCTGCCCTCATTCATGGTAGCTCTCCTTCTTCACATAAGTCTTAAATGTTTTTGGAATTACTCATATGGATGAACTGAGAGTTGTATTTCCATAGTAATTCTAAATCTCATCAAATTGATGATCAAGATAAGCCTTTGTACTCTTTTTAAAAAAATCTTTAAATATGGCAAAGTAGGACAATCATAATCTCAATACACAGTTGTTCTAAAGTGCTTGCAAATGTCATTTACAATGCAGTTAAATTAGTGTATGTGTAAGTGCAGGTGCCTACATGCCATGTTGTGATTGGGAGTTTCAAAGGACAACTTCCAGAGTCAGTTTTTGCTTCCATTTTGTTGGGGTCTCTTACTTCCTTTTCTGCTGGTTTGGCATACTTTCCAGGCTAACTGGCCTTTGCCACACAGTGTCTGACTCAGGTTGTTAGGCTTACTGCATGCTTTTTAGGTAAGCCTTTCTGCAAGCCCTTAACACTGACTTGTTATACCAACATTTTTCTAAGCAATAGATAGGGCTTGCCTTCCAATTTAGAAGCCTAAGTCCATTAAGACCATTGCTTCCCATCTTTTTTTATTAAAAAATTTCCACCCTCCTCCCACTTCCCTCCCATCTCCCATCCCCCTTCCTCCCTCCCCCTCTCTCTCCAGTCCAAAGAGCAGTCAGGGTTCCTGCCCTGTGGGAAGTCCAAGGTCCTCCCCCTCCACCCAGGTCTAGGAAGGTAAGCATCCAAACAGACTAGGCTCCAACAAAGCCCATCCATGGCAGTAGAATCAAAACCCAGTGCCATTGTCTTTGGCTTCTCAGTCAGCCCCTACCGTCAGCCACATTCTTAGAGTCCGATTTGATCACATGCTCCATCAGTCCCAGTCCAGCTGGCCTTGTGAGCTCCATTAGATCAGTCCCACCGTCTCAGTGGTGGACACACCCTCGCGGTCCTGACTTCCTTGTTCATGTTCATTGCTTCCCATCCTTTAAGAGACTACCTGAATCTTTGTATCCTCCTTCCCAGTGACAGTCTTACCGTCATAGAGAGAGTTTCAAAGTGCCTTCTCTTTCCATTATCTTCTTAAGCAGTTGGTGTTCATTGGTCTCCACACACTTCATTCAGTAGACCTTTGCTGAGCACTTTCTATGTGCCATGCATAATTTTAAGCATTTTAGATGTTTTCATGCAACTTGTAAGCAGGTTCTAAGCGGGTTGGTCTAGCAACAGTGTGCAACAGATGTAAGTAAAGGGCAATGTCCTGTTAGGAGATAAAGACTTCAAATGACGTAGAATCCAGCCTTACTGAGATGTAACATCTGACCAAAGCTTGAAAGAGATTAGATAGTTGGTCATGCTAATATCTTTTTTAACTTTTTCTTACATAGCCAACCATAGTTTCCCCCCCCCCCTTCTCTTCCTGCTCCCTCCTCCTATCTCCCTTCGGACCCCCCATCCATCTCTCTCCATTTCATTCAGATGTAGGCCTCCCATGGGAGTCAACAAAGCATGGCATATCAAGTTGCAGCAGGACCAAGCTCCTCCAACTTGCATCAAGGCTGGGCAAGGCAACCCAGCAAAGAGGAATAGGTTCCAAAAAGCAGCTCATGCATCAGGGACAGGTCCTGGTCCCACTGCTAGGGTCTCCACAAATGGACCAAGCTACATGGCTGTCACCTAGATGCAGAGGGCCTAGGTCAGTCCCATGCTGGCCCCCTAGCTGTGAATCCAGAGCTAATATCTTAAGAAAGAATGATTAAATAGACAATAAAATCATTGTGACATCTGTAAGTCAGGAGTGTTCCTGGTTTTTAAAAAAATAGCAAGGAACTACAGTTGCTAGACTAAAACAGGTAGGAAATTAAGTCAGGGATCATATTAGACACTAATTAGGAAGCTGCAAGCAGAAAAACGACACAATCTAACTTCAGCTTTGAAACAATCATTCTGAAATCTGTACTCAGTCTAGGGAGTAAGGGGAGCACGGGAGGCCATGCAGTCTTGATGACATTAGAAGGTAGTTTGACTGGTGGCAGTTTACCTGCTGTGTTGTGATCAGGTTCTAGATTGTTCTGGAGGTAGAACTGACAGTGACAGTTTCTGTGGACATAGTGGTGATTGGACTTGTGAGTAGCACCATGGTCTTGGCCAAGATGACTAGAAGGATAACAACCTTTAGCTGAGTATATTATTACTATTAGAACAGATTCAGTGGGTATTGGAAGGAGGCCGCTTGGCAGATTGTTCATTTCCCATCTGCCCAGACCCCCAAAATAATCACATAGAAACTGTATTAATTAAATCACTGCTTGGGCCATTAGCTCTAGCTTTTATTGGCTAACTCTTAAATATTAATTTAACCCATTTTTATTAACCTGTGTATTGCCATGTGGCTGTGGCTTAACAGGTAAGGTTCCCAGCGTCTATCTCTGGTGGTGGCTCCACCTTCTTCCACCCAGCATTCAGTTAGTTTTCTCCACCTAGGTAAGTTCTGCCCTGCTATAGGTTCAAAGCAGTTTCTTTATTCATTAATGGTAATCACAAGTATACACAGGGAAATCCCACATCAAGTGGGAAGAACAAAACTTGACTTTAGATATGTTTGAGATTTTATTAGCTATATAAAATATGTAAGTTCAGAACCTGGGAGAGAAGCTAGAGCTAAAAGCATACACTTGATATCGGTAGCATATGATGGTGTTTTTAAGCCATAAACATGAATGGGATTATTAAAGGAGAGAAAGAATAGTGATAGGCAGTCTTGACACTTATATCTCACAAATATTCCTCATCTTCTGACTACTTATCCCACTGACACAAAGCATAATCCACCTCCTACAGCTGGGATGATTACAAATTTATCTCTTATCTGCCTCTCCAGTAGCCAGAGACATTTACAAAGTACAATTCATTGTAAATCAAATTATGCATAACCACTGGAGCATATTCTTTATAGCCACAAAATCCAGTTTGTGTTTGGGTCCTGCAAAACCACAATATATGATCTGAGCTCTGCTCACCTCTAACCTCATGGTCACCTGTTTCATTTACAACATGCTTTTGCCATGCTAGCCTGCTGTTGCCCCTGAAACATTGTTAGCTTTTTCCAAGGATGTGCTCATCCAATAATGTTTATTAAAGTGCTTTGTATTCTGTTTTGCCTGCTCTTCCTGCTGCTTCTGTGCTTAGTGCCTGATTCCCTTTCTTATTTCCACTCCTCATGGCATTATCTATGCATGGAACTGATTTTCTCATGTGTTTATTACTATCTGTCTCTCTCTCATGCGACGTTAGTTTATGGAGATCACCTTAGCATCATTCACTACTTGGCCTGTCCCTCAGCACATTCATGTGTACCTGCTACATGAACTAATGATAAAGCATTGGGCATAAAGTCAGTTTCCTACTCATTGTCTTACGATGGTTTTTAAGCTTACAGTTATTATTTACCTTCCAGACCTACCATTGTACATAGATTCCTAATTAAAGCAACAATAGAAGAGCGAATGCAGACAATGCTGAAAACTGCAGAGAGGAGGGAGGTACAGCTTGCAAGTGAAGCTCCCTGTCATGTGATCTTGTTGGTCACCTTTGTGTGGATGATAGCAAATGATATAACACTAGTACTTTTTTTTAAGCAAAGAATAGCATTTTATCCAAAGCATTTCCCAGTTAATGCTTTTGCCATTCTGTGTTTAAGATACTTACTAAGCTGCAATATGCAAAACTAAGCGACTTTGACACATTAGATTACTTTTTAAATGAAAGTTATTGTTCTGTCTTACCTAAACTTTTGTTTGATATGTGTGAAACTGAATGTGCACTGCTGCTTTATAGTTTACACGTGCCCATCACAAATCGAGAGGAATGTCTGAACTTGCAGTCTTGGCTGGTAAATTGTGTCAGAGTCACAGACATCAGAGTAGCAGACTCGTCAAAACAGTCTGAACTTTGAAACGTGACCTTGCAGTCTTTAAACTTCCTAATGTTTGCACAAATTAGTAATTTCCATTTAAAGTTATCTTAAATAAACTGGTACCTGTGTGTCTCCCTATGAGATGTGATGGGTCGGAAGTTGCCCATGGTAGAGATGATAGCTTTTTTAAAGGGACTGCATCTCCAGGGATACTTTGAGAAACACAACACTTTCAAACCAGAAATTCCTGTACTCTGGTGATGAACAAAGAAAGTTGCCAGCCACCCCCACAGGCTTTACATCCTTTTGTTCTTGTCACATGCTGCAGACTTCAGTGATTTTTATTTCAGTTACTGTAAATAATAAAAGAGCTACTGAACTTCTCTGTAAGTGGAAAAAGTAATGGTGAATTTAGAACTTTCCTGGCAACAGTTGTCAGATGTTCATAGAAAACATTGTTTTACAAATCCTCAGAATTATTTCACAGCATTTTCCACAAGATGTAACACTTACGTCATTGTATACTTCAGGGGAGAAGTTCCCTATGGCTCAGTTACGACAACATAGGAGCAGATTGGTGTTCTCCATTACTCTCATGCATGCAGTCGCTGACCTCCTGGCCTTCCTTTTCATTGTGTTTCTTGAACTCTTGCAGTCATACAAGCTCATCTGGGAAGCACTCTGAAGCCTCTGTGTTGACGGTGGCTGACCTGGCAGACCTCTTTACCAAAGAAACTGAGGAACTTGAATGAAGTGCTATTAAATCATTTCATAAACTTTAATACATTATTTAACTTTCATAGGTTGTAAAGCAAAGATGTTAATTAAAACAAAAGATCAGTAAATATTAGTAAATACTATTTCAAACTGGATGAATTCTTTTTGTTATAAACTAACATAGTAATAATTGGCCATTGGTTCCTTTTCAGTATACTAATTTCAAAACATGTATAATGAATTTTAATGTTACATTTCTACTGAAACACTTTTTGTTCCAGTGAATATCTATAACTGATAAGGCAGGGCAATTAAGAAAGGTATTGAAGACTTTTCTTTTAATGCATAGATATTTGTATTAACGAGTCAGTATACACAAGAGAGAAAGTAAACTAGTCCTAGTTTTGTATAACCTGATATATCCAATCAGTGTAGATCAGATTTTGAAAAGGCCTTCTGCATCTTTAAGCGTATGATTCACCATTATCTTCTCAGTAATGTTTTAAGAAAATGCTGAACTGTAATAACTAGTTATTGCATGAGTTTAAATGTAACACTGTCATTGTAACTTGAAAGTAAGTAGTGCAACTCCTTATGCTAAATCGTTAGGCAATTACTTTGCTTTTCATGTTTTGCTACTAAAAGTTAAATTACGGAAAAATTCCTTTTTTCTATTATGTATTAAGTAGTATCATTGTTAGTGTGGTTTTATGTGTACTAATATTTACCTGACAATGATGTTTAATTCTCTTAGTAAGTTTTTTAAATGTGTTTTTAAGATGGATGTATCTGTAAATACTGAGTTTTATGATTTATGGTTTATGATGTTACTATAGCATAGAACGTGGCTTTTTAAAAAAGAAATCATCATTGTAACTGATGTCTTAGACATATTCCTTTCCTGTGTTCCTCCAACTAGTCATTGTAGCCACTGGTATCTAAATTTAGATAGAGTTTCTTCATTTCAGTTACTCCACCCCTTAGGGACCACTAGTGTTACTGCAGGAGAGTGCTGTGCTCACACATGCATACAACTGTAGGTGATGAAACTGTCTCTCTTCTTCTGTGAAGAATTGATAGATGGCCTTGGCATCACAGAATCACAAGTAGCTTGTTGTATCCTAGCCCTGTGATGGAATATGAGTGTTCTTATTTCCTGTCTTTAAGCCTTTGGAGTTTTAAGTGACCCTCAGGATTCATTAGCTCCTAACTGCCCAGAAAACTGTACTGGACTGGGTCTCCTTCATCAGTGAGCTCTGGTGCTTAGCTAAGGTGCATTTCCCACTCCAGTTTACAGGTGACAGTTCAACTGAAGAAGACACATTGTGGGTGCTTATTCTTTAGTTGAAGGGAGATATGCATTTGATTCTTTTATATGAAATTAAAACTATTTTTACCGCTCTTTTACATATCATGAAGAGCTTTATGTATATTCATGTGGTTAACATTCCTAATAGTCCTGTGAAGTAGATGTGATTAATATCATTCCTGTTTTGAAAGTAAAGAACTAATTGCTCAACAATACTAAGAAACTTGCCTATGACATGTAAGCAATTATACAATGGAGCCCAGGCCCCCTGGCTTCACATCTACTGTTCTTCCACCAAATCATATGTCATGCTGAGATTCAGAAGCCTTGTGGCTATAATTTAGTATGAGATTGTTTAAGTAATTATTTTTGTTTCCTAGTATTACTTCATGTGCTATCTTCTAGGGAAAACAATTTGTTGTTCTTCAATTTAAAAAATGGTATATTGATATCTATACTTACCAGTATTAGAGGAAAGCTACTCTTATTTATTTCAGTAAGATACCTCAATTAAATAAATATTTTAGTGGAAAATGAAATTGTGGATTGTTTAATTTCTATAGATCATATGAACTTTGGTTTTTATTGACTTAACAAATAATATCAAATTGCCTATCAGCCAAATCCCCCTAAGAATGAAAATGTCAATGTTCTGTCCCTGTGTACTTCAGGTGTTCTACATGTGAATTTAATGCATTCTGAAGCCGGAGAAATGACATTCACAAGCACAACAGGGCAAGCAGTAACCCTGTGCCTTTATAGAATTAATATTGTGGTGCTTCATCAAGTGGATCAAAGTCATCCTCGATTTCTGCCTACTGTCACCTGAAAACCTCTTAGTCGTTTATTTAGTTCTACTTGCTGTCTAATATACTCACTTTATGAATCTTTCCCATCTTCCTGTAGAAACTAAGCTCTGAAAGCTAGAATCTTGTCCTCTGCTATAGTGCATCACACAGTGCCCAGTAGAGCTCAACAGATAGATGTTGGACAATGTTATGGTTGGGATAAGGATTACTAATGTTCCAAAGACTTTTAATAAGATACTTACTGCTTAAATATCCTTTATATTTAAAGCCTCTTAAAATATCTCTTATTTTCCTGTAAAGTAGAATATGAGATACATTTATGCACAAGTTGTTTCTAATCAGTATATTGTATAATGAAGACTTCAGCTTCTATGACTTATAATACAGCTTATTATCATTTCTACCTCTGATTTCTCCTGTCCAAAACTTAGACCTTAATTTCTAATTCTTTTGAATATATCCAGCAACACCTAAGTTTGGATTAAGCTCCAACTTTGTTAGCAATCTGGGTCTTGTTGAACAGGTTACTTAGTCCTCTGAACCTACTCATATCCAAAATAAGAGTTGGGTTATAGCAAATTATTAGCATACTTCAGTCATTTGTGGGAAAGAGTTCAAACTAGACGAGAATTCTATGATTAACTAAAGCCTTTTTTTTATACTCTGAATAGGAATAGACAAGAAATAAAAAGGATGGAGGAAGCTGGGAAAGACAGAAGATTTGAATTTAAATAACAATTTTAACCTTTCCTTTCTTTCTTTGGTTTTTTGAGACAAGGTTTCTCTGTAGCTTTTGGAGCCTGTCCTGGAACTAGCTCTTGTAGAGCAGGCTGGCTTCGAACTCACAGAGATCCACCTGCTTCTGCCTCCAAGTGCTGGGATTAAAGGTGTGCACACCCACTGCCCGGCTTAAATAACAATTTTTTATAGACACTTATGGATACAATTAAGAGAAATTTCTGTAAGATGAGAAGTAATGAGGTTTATTAAGAGCCTGAATCTTGAAAGAAAGGGAAGGTCAGAAGGCACTTTCATTTCTTCCCCAACATTAGACATATCCAGTAGCTACTCTCCCATCTGCTTGTCCATGTATTTTGGAGGGTTTTGTTCTTATTGCTGTTGTTTTGTTTACTTTGACATTTTATGATGCTGCACATTAAAACTGCATGTAAAGCTTTTCCTAGATCGTTATTTTTACTGCCCCACGCAGAAGCACTAAGTTTGAGATTGAAAATAATTCCGTATAGCTTAGTAAATATTTTAGATTATAGGTCTTAAATGTTTACTAATTTAATTCTGGCATTTTAGTAGCTCTTTGGGTTTCTGATTATGTAACTAATAGCATGCCATTATGTAGAGGGTTAAAAAAAAATGCTTGTGCACACAGTTAAGTACTGGAGAAGGGACGTTGACTCACAGGCACCCTTCAAAGCAAAGAGTTTTTTAAACCTGTAGTCCTCCTGAAATGCTGGTAGTCGATGTATTTAACAACTTGATGATACTTTGCTGTCTGATGGGCTAGGCTCTGTCCATGTCTTCCAGAATTTATGTTTACTTATCCCGAACTTTCCTTCCTAAAACCTTGATCATTACTTTCTAGGCAATAAAACTCACTCTCGTGAGGTGCCATTTGTACTTTACAAGAGCCTCCTATGTGACTTCTGTGTAATATTAGGGCCAGGCAAACCCTGACTTCCCACAGGTTTTATTTTTACTTCAGTCATTCTCCCTAGACCCCTTATCTTGAGCATGGTTTCTCAGTCAACAAAAACCCATCTTATGGATGAAGCCATATTTAATTTGTAAATAGCTTCAATATAAACATGTCTTGAGCTTTTTTGTACTCATGGGGCTGAGTTAATTGTTATTTGAAAACCTTTCTCTCCAAAAATGGTGCTGTTCTTAAATATGGCAAAAATATAGAAGCTGATGTCAGACTGTAGAAGTCCTAGCCCAACATTAGTACCTAAAAGTCTGGCTGAACTGAGTTTCATTCTTGTCTTCCTAGATTCCCTGCTGCCTTTAAAGCCTGCAGCTACCCTCCACCCTCAATTTCAACTAACATTTTCTGTATTCACTTTTTCTCCCATTAGTAAAGTTCTAAAGTGCATTATTCTTGACTCCAGAAACTTTTTTTCTAACTGTTCCTATCAGATAGTCTTCTTATTTCAACCCTTCTATTTAAACTTCGTCTCTCAAACAACTTATCACGTATAGATTCTGACTCTTAAAAGGAAGGCAAGAGATTAACCAAGATGAAAGGAATTACAATCATTAGTATATTGTCTTTCTGATACTCCACATTTGCATCAGACTTCCAAGGGTTTGATGTCTTGCTGACTCATCCTCTGAGTTAATAAATGTACTGTGGTCAAAACATTCCAATAAACTCTGTAGCCTGAAACAGAACTGCCTGAAGACTTGGTTTAAAATTCAGATTGTTGCGCTAGCCTCTAGATCTTCTGATATAAAAAAAATGTGTAAGAGTCAATCATTTCTAATAGTTGTACAGTTGTTTACTGATGCTACTGGTCCAGAGAAGACATTATGTATGTGTGGTGCTTGCGTGTGTGTCTGTGTGTCTGTGTATGTACATGCAAGTGGAGGCCAGAGTTGAGGTCAAAGTTGATGCCTTCCTCTATCACTCTCAAACTTAGCATTTAGACGAGGTCTTTATTGATCCTGGAGCTCACCAGTTACAGCAACCCAAGGATTCCTCCTTCTTCTAGCTCCCCAGAACTCAACTCTGATATGTACCTTCATGCCTGGCTATTTATTGAGTGCTGGGGATCTGACCTCAGGTCCTCGTGGATGTGTGGCAAGAAGCACTTACACTAACTGAAACATCCCAGCCCTCAGAGGACACACTAAGAATTTCTGTTCTATAAATAAAAGCTCTACATGGTTTGTTTACTCTTAGTTGTAAATGCCCAAGGTAGGCCAGAAATGTGATATGTCAACATTGTAGTACTCAGTGAGGTTATATAATGTTGAAATAAACAAAGTTTCATTTGTTTGCCAACCACTTGAAAAGATCAATACATTCATCTTTCATTGCCATCAAAATAAATACAACTTCAAAGTGTTTAAGTACTCAGCTTCAAACTGGGCATAATAGAAGAGTGTAAGATCAACAACAAAGGCAAATACACTTTTAAGGCAAGCACAGTTTTCCTGAGAAATCTGGGTTAGTCCACTTACAGACCATAATTCAAATTCTCTCACGGTCCAGTGTTTTAAAGATAGTCAAGCAATTGCGGTATAACCTCACATGTACAAACCCTGAACCAAGAGGCTGGCTTGCTTATGGAAAAAGGTCAGGGCACAGACAGACACAGAGCTAAGACCATGGGAAGGCCCACGGAGGACAGCCATCTACAGACTAGAGAGACCATAAGCAAAGTCAGTGTTGCTAACCTTGATCTAGAACTACTAGCCTCTGATATGTAAGTCGATTCTGTGCTTTAATCACACAGTTTTCAATGCCCCCATAATGGCAGCACAAGCAATGTTAACATATTTGGCAAAGTTATCCTCTTATTTTTAGAAAGCAAAAGCAATTTTCTATAGAAGGACCTATATTTGTTATGTCTGCTGAAACAATGACCATGGACCATGGAAGGTGTTGGCTTCAAATAATAGTTTTTGACAATATCATGTTATCAAAGCCAAAATTCTAATGTTTCACTGACTCAAATCAAGGTGCTAAGAGGTCTCCAAATCTCCCGTAAGCTCTGTAAGAGACTCTTCCTCTGTCCGTCCCCCAGCATCTGGTGCTACTGAAAATTCTTAGTTGTGGGCCACATCACACCAACCAGTGTATTTTCCCAGTGCTTTTTCTATTTCTGTCTGATCGCCTTTCAATGTCCTGTGACAATGACATTGTGTGAGTGCATTCAGATCAGGGCCTACCAGATTCATCCCAAGAAGCTTTTCAGCTCAGATTCTTCACTTAATCTCTTTTATATGACTTTATATATAACAATTATAGGTTCCAAGACTAGAACCTTGTGATAGCTTATATCTGCCACGTGTTAAAAGCTAAATTTTGAGCTTGGTTCATTTAGAAGGTAAGAAACCTTTGACCTAGTAGGAGTCTTGGGTCACTAAGCTCTGGCACTTGAAGGAGCTCGTAGAATATAGTTCCTCCTCTTCCTGTACATTGCCTGACACCATGAGTTGAACATTTTGCTATACCATGATCCTACCATGATAGAACTCTTGCCACCCCAGAAATAACAGGCCAAACCATGGTCTGAAGGATCCAAAACTTTGAACTAAATAAACCTTTTCTCCTTAATAGGTTGATTATCTCAAATGTTTGTTAGAATCATGGAAATCTGGTTGTACTACTTTTTTACCACTATGACAAAAAATAAAAAGCAATTTAAGAGAAGACAAGTTTAATTTGTCACTCTGTCCAGAGGAAACATTCCACTGTGACCGAGAAGGCATGGCTGCTGGAGGGCTCATAGCAGCAGTTTTGATATGGTACCAAATAACCAGGCCCAAAGCAGAGCCAGTTTGAAACCCTCAAGGCCTTTCCCCAGTAACATACCTCAAGGCTATCCATACCTTCAACCCCCAAAGGTTCTACAACCACCAGAATTGTACCCCCCACCCCAGATCTGGAGACAAGTATCCAAAACACTTGGGCCTGAGGGAGTAGTTTATATTCAAGTTTATAACACAGAACTTTAGGGTTATACATCCCACTCCACTGTGATGGGTGAAATGAGTTCAGATATGGTTGCTTGCAACAACTTGATTTAGTAATGTTTCATGTTTAGTGTACCTGTTTCATTTTAACAGTAGGGAAGCAAAGAGTGGAAAAAGCAAAGCTAAGCATGCAGGTGAAAAGCACCACAGAGTATTGTATGATGACCTCAATTTGGAATTTTAGCCTCCTGTTTTTTTAAGTTGGGTTTTATATTGGGAACTGAAATAAGTGTTTGACCATAAAAAGTAAAATACAGGTTTTAGCTACAAGAGTAGGTAATTACATTCTCTGTAAGATTTTACACCTAGAAATGCTACTTTCTACCTGCCTCTGTCTTACCTTAGCCAGCACAAAGGCTAAACACAAGTGGCAAGTTGATTGTGTGTTAGACAAGCTAAGGTTTGTGTGGAGAAAAGCACCTTTGACTTCTAAATCCCTGGTGGCACAGGGCCTTGAAAGATAGAAGCAACTTCTAACCTTCTCTTCTATAAGAGGCCTCCTCCCTGGAATCAAAAACCAGGGCCCAGTTGTTTCATGTCCCCATTTGCTCAGCATGTGACTTCTGCACCTTTGGCTTTCAGATGCTACCTAAAGTGAACCCTGTAGCCAGTTTTGAAGTGAGATCACAGTTTGCCCGGGTCCTTTGTTATCAGTTATTTTGATAGTAGTTAGAATAATTTCAAGTAGTCTAGTATTTTATAATAAAAGCATCGTGATACACAGGATCACCCCTATTGACTATGACTCATGTAATCTTTAAAGTATAAGGAGGGAATAAGATGAGGGAATTATTGTTATCCCCATGTCTGATTGAGAAAGTTGAGTGCTAAGAAAGAATATTTAGAAAAAGTATAAAAATATGACCCTTAAAATGAACATGACAGAAATTTTGTTTCAAGGGAAACAGATGTCAAAGAAGAAGTAAAGAGCTTAAATATATATGGTTTAAAGGCATGTTGACATTAATAACTGGAAAGTCGTTCTCCTTGGCTTGGAAGAAGTCAAAGAGCCCATGACAGAGAAGAACAGACTCAATCCTGTTCTGGTAGGTACAAGTCAGTGCTGTAATGCAGCGCCAGGCAGGTCAGATAACCTGGGGAAGGATGTGTAAACAACACAGTCTGGGACCCAATTCAGAGTTTGTCCAATTCTATCACCTTTGATGACAACACAAACCTCGGAGTAAAGTCTTATCTCCTTTTTATATCAGCTAGAGTTACAAAAGAAGCACAGCATAAACAGACATGTTACCACAGACTCGAAGGCTTTATTATAGGAATTATTTGCCATAGTTCAGAGGCTGGAAGTTTAAGATCAGGGTCTAGCAGAGTTGAGTTCTGGAGAATACCACTACTGTTTGACCTTCTCATGTGCCCCCCACACACGGGAAGGAGAAATGAAAGCTCTTTGCATCTCCTCTGAGGCTCTGAACCTGTCATGAAAGCTCTACCTGTTCAAGTCCAGTTTGTTTCCCAAAGAGGCCCATCTTCAACGACCATCACACCGTGAGTGAAAAGCTTCAGTGTATGAATTGTAAGGGGACATAATTCATCCACAGCACCGCCAATCAAGAGATTACATGAGGAATCTGAGATGGCCACAGCTTTGGGGAAGAAAGTAATCAGGCCATAAAATTTATGTTGCTGCTGCGGGGGAGGGGGCGCATGCCTTTAATCCCAGCATTCAGGAGGCAGAGGCATGCTGATCTCTGTGAGTTTAAGGCCAACCTGGTAGACAGAGTGAATTCTAGGATAGGCTTCAAAGCTACAGAGTAACCCTGTGTCAAAAAAACAAACAAAAGAAAAGAAAAAAATTAGTAACAGTTTATAAACTTGGGACAATTTCATGGTCCTAAATATTCTGCACTAGAAATAATGGTATTAGTCCTCACATGGTCCATATTTCAAGTTTAATTAATGGGTCAGATTTACTGCCTGAATAAAGGACATTAATAGTATTGTACATTAACAAATTTCTCTATGGATAATGACCTACAAATGTGACAGCTAAAAGAAATAATTGTTTCAGTGTAGGCTATCCCAAAATCTAGGACATCATCCAGTGTTGAGCCTCTTGGGCATTTACTTGGAAAGAACAGTGTGTGTGTGTGTGTGTGTGTGTGTGTGGTGTGTGTGTGTGTGTTGTGTTGGGGGCAGTTAAATCTTGACATTCTCAAAAATTTTCAAATCCTGCTAATGAGTTTATCTTAGTCTTACACTGAGTGACTTGCAAAACCACCATCTTTGCACTGGTCACCAAGAAGTACACTCTTCATTCAGAATCTTTTCTGTGTGCTTGGCCCAAATATAAATGGGACTTAGAAAGATACATCACAGATGATAACCCGAAAGGACTTATCTAGAGTTGTAGCACACAGGAGGAGGAAAAGAGATTGTACCGGAGTACAAAATTCTCTGAGAAAAGCAACCCACCGGAGAAAGGACATATTTTAGCTCCTCTCTCAGTTTAAGACGCATCCCACCATGGCAAGGAATCAAGGCAACAGGAGCTTGAAGAAGCTGGTTGCACTGCACTCAGTTAAAAGGCAGAAAGCAGATGTGTGCAAACTGCTCAGTTTCCCTTTCTCCACTTATACTATTCAAGATCACCTGCCCAGGAAGATGACCCACTTGCAATTAAGATGGATCCTCCCACAGTGAGTACAAGATAATTCCCCACAGGTGTGCCCAGAAGCCCATCTCCCTGGTGACTGCAGATCTGTCAAGTTGACCGTTTAACTTTTTATTGTCTTCTGCAGGACAATGTCACTTCACATAAAGGTTTAGAGGAGGAAGTACGCATATATTCATAGCAGTTTGATGATTGAAACAAATACATAAACACTACTATGTGACTGGCAAAATATCTTCAACTAAGCCACCTAATTTTTGTTGGTATTGTTTATTTTTGGTTTGATTTTTTGAGACAGGGTCTCTCTGGTAACCTTGGCTATCCTGGAACTCCCTCTGTAGACCGGCTGGCCTCGAACTCACAGAGATCTGCCTGCCTCTGCCTCCCAAATGCTGGGATTATAGGTGTATACCACCACCTGGAAGGCACACATTTTTAATGTGTATGTGCGCGCGTTGCGTGTGGTTATATACCCATTAAACCATCACCACATAACATTATTCAATTCATTCTCCAAGTTCCTGTTCTTTTAGTGTTTTTTATCTCTTATTTTTATTATTCATTGTGATTTCATACATTATGGTTCTTTAAATATATTTTTAGTCAAAACCGAGCAGTGGTGGTGCACACCTTTAATCCCAGCATTTGGAGGCAGAGGCAGGCGGATCTCTGTTGAGTTCAAGGCCAGACTGGTCTACAAGAACGAGTTACAGGATAGGCCCAGAGCTACAGAGAAACCTTCTCTTGAAAAACTAAATATATTTCTTTGAATTATAATTACATCATTTTCCCCCCTTTCCTTCCTTCCTTCCTTCCTTCTTCCTTCACAATTCTCCCGCTCGTATCTTCATTCATATTCAGTCTCATGGCCTCTATTTCTTTTATTGCATATACATACATACATACACACACACACACCACACACATATACACATGTATGTATTCCTAAATCTATAAATACAACCTTCTCAGTCCCAAATACTGTTTTTGGTGTATGTGTTTGTTCAGGGCTGATTGTTTAATATTGGATAGCCACTTGGTGTCCTCTTCCCCAGGGAAGACTTTCTCCGCTCTCAGCAGTCTAGTTGCCTTCAGTTGTCTACCAGCTGAGGTTCTTGTGAGCTTCTTTCTTCCATGTTAGACGTGTCTATTGATGCATCCCTTGGTTCAAGGACAGTGTGTTTTGATCATCTTCACTTTCCCTTACCCAACTGTTTCCCCACACTCTACCTTACCTGCCCACGCATTATGCCTTGCTTTATTTTAAGCCAATCAAGTCCAGTTTGTGTTTCCCATATATTTTGGGCACTGGCACTTCGGGTTTTTTTTTCCCCAACCTACCAGGGGTTATGTTCTTAAAGGAAACGTGGACTCTCCCTCCCCAAGGAAGCATCTCATAATGGCCACTAGCCCTCCTTAGGATGGGACGTCCTTAATAAAAATTGTTTTTCTAGCATGAGTTTGCATGGGTCTTTGCATGCTGTCACAACTGTTGTGTGCAAACTGCCCCCTGCTGTGTCCAGAAACACTGTCTCCTTATAATGGACCGGCCATCTCTGTCCTTATAATTGCCCTACTGTCTCTGTCCTTACAGGTCACCCACCATCTCTGTCCTTACAGTCACCCACCATCTATGAACCTTATAGTTGGCCCACTGTCTCCTTGTAGTAGGCCTTTACCATCTCTGTTTTTATAGTTGGCCCACAATCTATGGCTCTTTCAGGTCTTTCTGCTCCCTCTTCCCAGTGATCCCTGAGCCTTGGAAGAGAGTCCTGAAAGATGTTGGCTAGTAGCACTCAGATTCTTCCATACTGTTACAAATGGTGATGGTTTATTGCATTTATAGAGTGTACAACTATTCCATTATATAAAAAAGTTCCTTTCTTAATCCAAGAGACATTTGGATTATTTTCATATCTGTATTCAACCAAGGAGTACAGATCTCTCTTCAATACACTTGAGTTCCTCTGGCTATATACCCAGAAGTAGAAACTGTTGGGCCCAAAGAGTAATTTTACTTTCAGTTTTTGAGGAAAACTTCATATGCTTGCTCTAGTGGTTTCACCAATTCATATTCCCATCATTGGAGTATATCCTCACTAAAACTCAATTTTTAAGTGTCCCTTGTCATTTTTACAGTACTCATCCTAATTGGAATGAGGCAATAGCTCATTATATTTTGATCTGTATTTCCCTAATAACTAGTAATGTGATAAATACTTTGAATACTTAGGAGAAATGCCCTATCCTGTCCATGTGTCTATTTTCAATCATGCTATTTGTTTTTAATGTTTTTTTAAAGTATCTACCCTTACTTTATATATTAATTCTCAATACCAAACTATTACGGGCTATCTTTCATTTTGTTATAATTGATATGCAGCAAATTTTGAACTACACACAATCCTACCCATCTATTGTCTGGTTTTTCTTTTTAATGTTAATGTGAGAGGAAGGATGTATGTCTCTATATGTGTGGTGGTGTGTTGTGTGTGTGTGTGTGTGTGTGTGTGCTCGCCATGTGTAGGCCTGAGGCTTGATTTCAGGAATCTTCCTCAATGGCTTATCCACCCTGTTTTTTTTAAGTAGGGTCTTCCATCAGATACCAGTGTGGTGAGTCTTTCTAGCCATTTTACTCCAAGCAATCTCAGTCTCTTCCCAGGCTGGAATATACAGTTGAGCTGCCATTCCACCAAGCATTTACACGGGTTCTGGGGATCGTAACTCAGTCCTTTCGTTTGCATGACAAGCACTTTAACCACCCAGTCTTCTCCCTAGTCCTATATTTTTGATTTATTTTGCAGTGAGGGAACAAAGTTTGTCCATACTTTTGCTGTTGTAGCAAACGACTTTTTTGCCCAGACCAAAGTTATGAAACCCCTCCACTATATTTTCTTCTAGTCATTTACCAGTGCTCATGTTCCAGTCTCTTTCTAGGTTTAAATTGATTTTTTGTATACAGTGTAAAATAGTGACCTGATTTTATTCTTTTGTATATGGATATTCCATTTCTCTAGCGTTACTGATTGAATAGATGATTTTTCCCCCTCATAGTATGCTCTGGGAACTCTTGCTGAAGATAATTGACTGCATATATATGAATTATTTTCAGGCTTTCTGTGCCATATAATGATATAGATTCATTAGGTCTATATCAGTTTATGACAGTATGTGTTAGTTTGATTACGTCTTGAAATCAAGACATTACCTTCTCAATCATTTCTCTCTTTCCTGATAACCACATTGGTATTAGATTATTTTGGAGTTCCCAATAAATTTTAGATTTTTTTCTGTGTTTGAAAAAATGTCATTGGAATTTGATAGCTGTTACTCTGAATCTGTAAATCATTGGAAAGCATGAATATTTGAATAATATGAATTCTTCTAATATATAAAAATGTGATATCCTTTCGTTTACTTTCATCTTCTAAAATTTCTTTTATTCAACTTTAAGTATTTTAGTCTTTTGGTGCTATTATAAGTGGAATTTTCAAGCCAGTCGCGGAAGTGCACACCTTAATCCCAATACTTAGAGACAAATGCAGGGGATCTCTGAGTTTGAGGACAGCAAGGGTTACACAGCAAGATTCTATTTCAACAAAAACAACAAACAAAATAAGTAAAAGTCATACCTTTCCTTTGAGACAGGTCATCGTTGGTGTATAGAAACGCACCTAACTCTTACATGTTAGGATCATGTCAGGAGAGATGGGTTACTTAATCTAGTTGTATTTTCTTTCCTAATCATCCTAGGTAGGACTGCTCATACCGTGTTGAATAGAAGTGGTGCAAGTGGGCACCCCCTCACCTTTTTACCCACTGAGTATGATACCAGTATTGCGAAGTACATTTTAGGTATGCTAATCATAAATTCCTGTTCAGAGGTAATTTCTGATAATAGGTAACTATAGTCACGTAGAATATAAATTTCAATTATAGATAGATGGATATTGTTTATAGATTAACACTGGGTTTACACAAAAGCTACTTACACATGTGGTAGCTGAGCTAACAACCTCTAGTTCCAGGGCTTTCAGAAGCCCAGACTACTCCCATCTGAAGCCTAGGCATGGCCCTCCTAATGTCCTCTCTTCCTAATGCAGACTTGCTCTCTGGTCAGTCTTTTTGTGCCAGATCCCTTCCTTCTGATTAGGCCAATGTTTCTATACTTAGAGCCCTCTGAGGTTCTTCCTACCTAATCCTCCTCCCTTTTCTGTCTCCTTTCTCAGGGGGCAGACCTGAATCATAGTCTGAGCCTTTCTCCTTATTCTCCTTTTTTCCATACTTTTTTTGATTGGTTTGTTGTTCTATTCTGTTTTTCTGTTTTTTCACTGACATCAGTCCCCATATACTTACTATGTTTTGGTGCCTTTTTCCTTGGATTACCTGAACTGATGGAAATTATATACAAATTTAGAAACAGGAACCAGCCCAGTAAGATAGGACTTATCTCTACCCTGTCTCCATTCACCATTAGACAGACATAGTATACTAAATATAAAGGTATTTTCTCTATTATTTTTACTAAAAATATTTGTTTTACACGTAATTATTTTCTGGAAACAGAGGTAAATTCAGTTACTGCCAACTATTCTCCTGGCCCACTAACACCAAAGAGATACATGTTAGGTCATGCCACATTATGATAACGAAGCAAAATAGGGCTGGCTAGTGCTGTGCTAATGAAACAACCAGAGCTTTTGTTTTGCAAAAATGGGGAAGAATAAAGAGAAACCCACTAAGTATTCAAAATATTTTGATTCTGTCTTGTAACATACGCTTCCACTTAACCAAATACAGATTTGGATGAGGAAACTATTCTGAAATTGGCCTTGTATACAGCAAGGCTATCTGAATTATTTATGGTTAGGTTCAACTTTAAGAATAACTCAAATTCATCTTCCAATACAGTTTTCTCTAAAATTCCTTTTGCTAGTTATAGACACAAACCCCAAGCATTCTGGTATTTAAAGTTTGACTTCAGTAGCTCTAACAAACCCATGGAAGCTTGGATTTTTACTTGTATTAAACTATAACACTCTGAAGGTATTATAAACTGTATAATACTAAAATGATATTCTTTTCATTTGTTAAAATGAAGTGCAGACTTCATTAGCACTGGATATAAGTTTTCCAGTACCACGCATTATTTCCCTCTTGTTAAACAGGTCTTAAGTCCAATTAAAGAGCTGTTGGTTTACCAACAAGGTATGCATGCCTTACTGCTCCCTTAGGGTTAAGTACCATGCTGGTCATTGATTGGTTCCTTGGCATCAAAGCTGGGGTAGGACTGTCCATGATCTGCATAGTGCCCTTCTGGTACCATGAAACAACTCTTCAGGGGTAGACACTCAGGTACAGCTCAGGGTCTCTGGTCCCTCTGTCTGAAGTGCATGGTTGTCTTCAGCAATAGGGGCAGCCAAGGTCAACAGCAATAGGCTGAATGTTTGGGAGTCACTTTGGCAAGCTCTCACCAACAACTCAAAAGATGGCTTCTTGTATCTAGTTATTAAAAAGTTAACAATACATACATACATACACACACACACCACACACACACACACACACATATACATACATACACACATACACAATAAGTTAAAGTTAAAAACTTTTCCCAAATTAAAAAAATTGGCCAGGCAGTAGTGGCACACGTTATTAATCCCAGCACTTTGAGGCAGAGACCAGGTGGATCTCTGTGATGTTGAGCCCAGACTGGTCTACAGAGAGAGTTCCAGGACAGGTTCCAAAGATACAGAGAAACCCTATCTCGAAACAAACAACAACAAATTTGTCTACCTTGTTAGATCTTCTCTTTTGTATATTTAGAGAGTGTTAGGCCACTACAATACTGATTTCATTGTTTAAATCTATTCCTTAGTGTTTATCAAGGGAAAGAAAAAAAAACCACTATCCAAACTGTGTACCAGTTAACTTCAATTATCCGTTTTTAAAAGTAAAATTCCTGTTCTAAAAGCAGGCATGATCATGGCTGTCTTTCTAACCACTGAGAAGCTATAGGGTTAAGTACTATCTAGTTGAAAGCCTTATGATGGTAAACTAGGCAAAGGTAACTCGAAGATAGACAGAGAAGACATAATTAATGCATTACAAGTGGCCAAGATCAAGTGATAAAAGACCAAAAGCAAAAATGAGGGACTGGGGAAAGGCACCAGGAACCGGTATTTAAACCCACCCTCTGTTACCTTAGAGGAGTTCCTTGCCTCTCTGGACCTCATTTTATTTATCTCTGATGTGAGAGGAACTCTTTCCTGAACTAGCCAAACTACTTCCTTGTGTAGTTAGAGCAAGAGGTGGTGATAAATCCTTCAACAGTGCAGAGGTGCAGCATAAAGAAGCCACATGGATTGAGGCATAGAACTTGCCTTGTTGCTGCATGCTGCAGTCCATGGAAGAGAGAAGCTGAACAAATACAGGATCTGGGCCCTCCTCCATCTTTAACTTGACATGACATGTTCTGTTGCAGGGCTTTCACCCTGCATCAAGACTGAGGGTTACAACAGCTTTTACTAAGTAAGATTCTTAATTTTATCCTTTATGATTTTTATACATGTAGCCAAATACATTTAGAACTTTTATTTTCAGAACTATTATTTTAAACACATAACATAGAAAATTTCAAATTCTAAGGTCAATAATCTAGTGTCCTATTTTTAATCTGAAAAACGTACTTTATGATTGACATGCATCTGCTCAGGCATGTCCTAATCTCAGATAAATCTGTGTATTTAATTCATAACACATGAAAGAGTGTGAATATATAAAATTCTGAGGATACTAGATGTTATTTCTTTTGAGAAAACCAAGATAAATTTTCCATTGTAGTCCAATTTGATGCCTCTAAATTAACACCAGTCTGACAACTGTGGCATCGTTGTTCTCATGACGCCAGGTTTTAATTGTGCGGTGTGAAGTCACACCAGCAAGGGGAGTAGTAAGAATAGTACGGAGACACAGCGTGTGAAATTCTGTGGAAGAGGAAGAACCACATCTAGTTGAAGGTGATCAAATACAGTGGACTATGATCTGGAAGATTGACAAGGGATGGGAATGAGATGTTTGGGGACAAGCGACACTATTTTCAGAGGGAAGAGCTTTCGAAAAGCTCCCAGAGGCAAAAAAGATCAAATAGTATTTCAGTGTAAAGTTTGGGTGACTGAGAACAGATAGCAGAGAAAGGCATAATTTGTCAGTGCAAGTGGTAACCATATTATGAAGTATAAGATAAATCCATGACCCTTAATTTCCAAAACATGTGTTCCAAATCTTCATTTTGCCTCCACAGACAATATCCTGTCTAGTTATATGTCACCTTGATGCAAGCTAGAAGTCACCAGAAAGGAGGGAGGTTTGATTGAGGAAATGCTTTTAGATCAGGCTGCTAGATAAACCTGTAGGGCATTTTTTTTCCAATTAGTGATCAATGGGGGGTGGCCCAGCTCATTGTGGGTGGGGACATCCTTTGGCTGGTGATCATGGCTTCTATGAGAAAGCAGGCCTGAGCAAAGCCAGTAAGCAGCACTTGTTGATGGCCTTGTCATCAGCTCCTGCCTTCTGGTTCACTGCCCTGTTTTTGCGTTCTGTTCTGACTTACTTCAGTGATGAGCAATGATGTGCAAGCCTAAGCCAAATTAATGTTTTTCTCCCCAACTTGCTTTGCTAGTGACCCTATCAAGACAGATATGTGTTCCAATAGATAACTGATAATTTCAACTTCAATTAGAGAAGCTCCTCTTTGCAATGAACTGTGGTGAATAACAGAGATTCACAGTCGTTTAAGGTGTGAGAACAAATGACAGTTAAGCATTCGTCCTGAACAGAACATTTTTTTTTTTTTTTGGTTTTTCGAGACAGGGTTTCTCTGTACGCTTTGGAGCCTGTCATGGAACTAGCTTTGTAGACCAGGCTGGTCCGAACTCACAGAGATCCGCCTGCCTCTGCCTCCCGAGTGCTGGGATTAAAGGCGTGCGCCACCACCGCCTGGCCAGAACATTTTTTTTTATATCCAATGCCTCTAAGCTCATGGAGCACTGAGGCAAAAGGAGTAGAAGATAGGAAAGGCAAGCTGCAAAATACCATTTTCTGGGCATGATAAGGCTATTGCAATAATGACCTCACAGCAGCTGTGGTTGTCGGCTTTGGGCCCTGCACAAGATGACCTGAGAACAGTTAATCACAGACAGTGGAGGACATCAGAGGCCCCCAATCCTCCCTCACCTGAACTAATGGTTTCTGGAGGTTAGGGCAGTTGTTGCTTTCTGTCGTATGAGCTCACCAGGCTTCAACGAATAGTTCCAAACACCCGTTTACATAGATGGCCCTGGTTACATGCAGTGGGTCACAAAAAACAAAACAAAAAGGCATGAGTGTAGGAAAAGGACTTGTGGGGAGGAGGCAAAACTGATGAAGTGTGTGAGGGAGATGAGAGAGGATGGGGAGGTGGGAGTTATCACAACGTATTGCATACATGCACGAGAGGTCATCAAGAACAAATTTTGTATGTTAAAAAAACCTGTTTAGAAGCATATGTCATTTTGTGAAAAGAAAATAGAAAACTTAAGACAAAAGGATTTGCAAGTATTTCTTGATTGTGCTCTGTCTTTGTTCTTAAGACTGTCCCCTTAGAATTAAAATGCTTTGGTGCCTGGCAAGCAGTGGCCACAGCAAGAGAACTCACAAGCTCTTTCTAAACCACAGATTTCCACGCCCTTCTGCATAACCCATTAGGAAATTCATCTGTGGCTCTTATAGGATTAGCCTTTGCCTTGTGCCTAGGGGTCGCTGGCAAAAATAAGAAGTGACTCATTTGACAGAATTAGGATCCTGGGATTTTTTGCTTCTATTTTTAGCGATATCAGATCCAGAGAATTTAAGATATTAATGACAAATTCTGGGTAAGTTAACAAAGTAAGAATGCCCAAACCACAGTTTATCTGGAGTCACAAAAGCTTGGTCAAGTTAGGAGCAAAGTATATATAACAGTTGAGTAAGGTTAGTGACCTGACCATCCTCTCTGCATAAGAGACTGGGCATGCAGCATGGCATGCGTTAAGCTAACTCCAAAGTAAAGCTTTTAAGTGACATAAATCAATGCTGTACTTTGATCCTTTGTCAGAGGAGCCTTGTTACAGAGAGATGAAACTGTGCCTTGGACACTGTATGTAGTGACCATGGGAGTCTACCTAGTTTTGATCAGATAAAGTCAATGATTGTTTTAAAATTCTTTTAAAATTCTTTTTTGCCACCTTTGTGGTTGGAAACTGAAGTGGTACTGAAAATAATGAGAGAAGAAAAAATCTACAAAAGAAACCTGATAGTCAGCCATGTTGACTTCCTGTAGTGATCAGAACTCCGTGGTGTAATTTAAATGTATCGTTGTTCTGCTACTGACAAACTGACAAACTTCCCATCTAAGCCATAAAGTTGGGTGCAAAAAGAAATGGAATTATATTCTACCTTAGAACACAAATAGGACTGTATGGCAGTGCATTTCAGTATAATAGGGAATAGGCTTTTTAAACTTTCTCACAGTGAGTATCAAATCCCTTAAGTCAACTTAAGCAAACAAACATAGACGAGTGAGTGTATGATCCCAAATCCCGTGTGTGGGGCAGCTAGGAATGGACAGAGGACAACATGCAGTTTCACTGAACCCTCATCTCTGTCTGGCCTGCTTGCCTTTGCCTGCTGTTCATGATTGTTTTTTTTCTCTAGGCGTCATTGTTTTATAGTTGCAGAGTTCAGTAAGAGCAAGTGGATCTGAACAATATTCAACAATTTGGCCTAAAACTACTGCCCATCCTTGGTCCAGCTGGTAGTAAGATTCTTGACTCACCTGACTCACTGTAATCAAATACAATGGGCTTGCTCTTGGGGCTGGCCCAGCCTAAACAAGCACAGACAAGCTAGGAGAGCACCGAAGTTGTTTCCAAACAGTGCCCTCATCGGACAAAGGAAGAATGGTGCTTATTCTGGCAGCCTACACATCCTCATATGAAATGAATAATTCAGGATGGGCACATTCCTAAGCATGCCTCAGTCATGGAATATATTTCTGAGCATGCTCAATTCAAGGTCTTAGTTTTGAAAAGAAGATGACAGACACTTTTGGATATGTGAGTTCAAGATCATGGGAGTACATGGTTGAAGGTTAGAGTGGAAAACAAAGAACGCAACAATGCTCAGCATTCATCATAAATTTTTAGCTAGAAAAAAGTGAAGAAAAGGGCAGTTCGCAGGTATTTAGTATAAGAAGTTTCCCTTAAGGGTACCTGTCTTACCTACTATTGCTGTGAAAACAAAAACAAACCATAACCAAAGTAACTTGGAGAGGAAATGGTTTGATTTCACTCACACTCCCATATTGTTGAACATATCACTCACATTAATTCATTACTGAGAGCTTTGAGGGCAAGAACTCAAGCAGCGCAGGATCCTGGAAGCAGGATCGGATGCAGAGGCCATGGAGGGGAGCTGCTTACTGGCTTGCTTCACATGGCTAACTCAGCCTGCTTTCTTATAGAACCTAGGACCACCAGTCCAGGGATGGCCCCATCCACAATAGACTGGGTCTTCCCCCATCGATCACCAATTAAGAATATGTCTTACAAGCTTGCCTACAGCCAGATCTTATGAAGACATTCTCTCAGTTGAGGTTCCCTCTGCTCAGATGACTCTAGCCTGTGTCAAGTTGACATAGAACTAACCAGCTCAATGGCTAACATCATCATCCCTAAACTTGGTTGGCCTGGGAAGAAGAAGTGAGGTGATCCTCCAGAAGGAAAAGGTAATCATGAGTTTATTTATTTTTTTAACATGATTTTTTGATTTCTTTGGGAATTTCATAGCATGCACCCCAATCCCGCTCATTCCCAACCCTTCCATATCTGCCTTCTACCTTGTAACCTACCCCCCCAAGAAAATATAAAACAAATAATAAAAAAATCTCTCTGACCCCTCTAGACAATAACCTGCTCTTCTATCAACGGAAGCTTCCCTCTCTCTTGTACCCCTCTGCTCCTCTGTCTTTACTGCATCTCCATCACATATTCATTCATGATAGTGGCACTGGAAGCTTTTGCCCCGAAACAGCTTTACTTGCAAATGTTCATTGCAATGAGTCATTGGTCTTGTTCCAAGGCCTCTGGCTTCTGCCTATTCCATAAATACTGGGCCTTCACTGAAACTCCTCTGGAATATTCTGCTGTGGCCTAGAGTCATGAAGATCCTGTTGCTATGATTCTGTAGGGTTGTGCTATGGGACAATGTTTTACCCTGTAAAGATTTGTTTCTTGTACTTGTTTAATAAAATGCTGATTGGCCAACATCCAGGAAGGAACTAGAGGCAGAGCAACCAGGCAGGAAGTAGAGGTGGGGCAACCAGAACAGAAGAATTCTGGGAAGATGAAAGCTCAGTCTGCAGTCTTCACCCAGAGACAAAGGAAGCCAGACAGAGAGGAAGCAAGATGTGATTGCCTCACTGAATAGGGTCCAAGTCACAGGGCTAACACAGACAAGAATTATGGCTAATATAAGAGTTAATAAGAAGCCTGAGCTACTAGGCAAATCAGTTTATAATTAATGTAGACCTCTGTGTGTTTTTTTTGGGGGGGACCTAAACGGATGTGAGACCTGGTGGGACAGAAACCTCAGTCAACACGGTTAATCCCATCATGCACTTCAACAGGTCATAGGTAGGACAGATGTTGGGGTGGGCAAACTCAAGGCCCTGAATTTGGGCCTGGGTGGTAGCTAAGTTGATCATCTCAGGTTTCCTCTGGGCAGCTCTCCCATGCCCACTCACCCCAGCACCAACTGAGGGGCCAGCTCAGCACTGTGCTCAAATATCAACATGGCTTCAGGTAGCAGCCCAGGGCTTTTGGTGATAGCATGGGTCTTGGACCGCAATACAGACCCCAGCAGTGGTAAGACCATGGACCCAGACATGGCACTCAGTGGCAGCCCAGGCTCTGACATCATCATGGCCTCAGGCAGCTGTGCAGGCTCCTTATATTGCTGGATCCCTCACCATTGTCTCATCTCCAGTTCGACCTCTCTCTACAGTGCACGGACTGCTCCACTTCTCCGTCTCCCACATCTCGACCACATAACTCTCTCCCATCCCTCCAGCACATTTGTTCATCACAGTGGCACCTGCCATCCGGGACCGTGGGCCAGGGTGGGTGCTTGTGTGTCTTCTGGTCACCCTGGGCTATAAGGCCAGCGCTTGTGCTTAGTACTCATGAGTTTAAATAAATAGTCAATTCAAGATATCCTCAAAATTAAAGAAAGTCTTTTTTGCCAGACTTTAAAGCATTTTTCTAGAGGCTAACAACTTGAGAATGGGGAAGTATAGGAGAGGTTTGATGGAGAGTCACTGGGAGCAGCTGGAAGGAAGAACGGGAGGGAGGGAGAAATGGTTGTGATTTCTATTTCCATTAAAAACACTAAAAATAAATTTAAATTTAAAAGACAAGATGATAAATAAGGTGGAGAGCAATAAAGGAAGACACTCACTGTTAACCTCTGACCTCTACAAGCACATTCATGAATGTGAACATGAGTGTGAAAGCAAGGAAAGCATGCACACAAACACATGTGCACACAGAGAACAATCTTTCAACCCCAAGTATCCAGCTCTAAAACCATGTATTTACAAGCAACACTAAATGGACTCAATAGGTGTGTGTGTGTGTGAGAGAGAGAGAGAGAGAGAGAGAGAGAGAGAGAGAGAGAGAGAGACAATATTATGGCAAAAGAGGTCATCAATGGGGGTAGTTGGAAAGAAAAGAGTAGAAATGATACAAATAGAATAAAATCACTTATGAAATTCTCAAAATAATTTTTAAATGCTAAAAATAATTTCAATGCTTTCACACATTTGAGGAATGTGTTATAATGCTATTAGAAGAAAATGGCTTATTTGTCTCTTTCTACCAAAAAAAAGATTGTTTTAAAATCACACAAGACTTTCTCAACAACCATAAGTATTAAAATACATTTCTAGTGTGATTTCTCTAAACACAAACAACTATGAGTTAACATATTAGTTGTAGGTACAAAAGGTTTACTCAGCTTAGTTGACTGGCACAGCTCACAAAGACAATAATAAATAAGAGACAGACTAACATTGATAACTAACTAAATTAAAACGCAGATCCTGTTTTAATAAAAATTATATGACCCCAAACTCTTGGGTTTCTTGCTGAAAATTCCCTAGAATCTTTCAAAACTCTCTGCTTAACAGATATTTTTTAGCAAAGTGCTTGAAAAACTTGTCCTTATATCCCAACACAGAAGATAGTAGATTTATCTCATTATCATTAAATAAACAGATGTTTGATCTGTTGTTCCTGTAGCTGACTATGAGAGGACAAGCCAGGAAAAAGCAGGAGATGGAGGAGTGAACAGAAGCTATTGAAAAGGGAACAGCCAGTATTTCATGTCAGGATTTTGAAAAAAAAAAAAGGAAAGGAATTCATGGAAGCTGGCACAGTAGTATCAGGCTATAAACAAATGCTTTCCCAAGCAGATGCATAAAAGTCAGCTTGCGCAAGTAAAACAACCCCCCTAGTCCTCGTGAAAGAGAGCAAAGATTGAGAAAGGAAACTGTCCCCATTGCTCCCCTTGTTTCCCCACTGGTAACAAAGCAGCATCTCCCAGTATCCTCCCCTCCACTGGCCCCATTATGTCTACATGAATGATATACCCACTGATTTCTGAGGAAATTAAAGATTTTTTTTTAACACACCTTGATGTTTACTTAATTTCTGCGCTGAGCTTTCTCCTTACAGAAAGGAATTTCCTGGGGCTGGATATTGGACAGGTGCTTGGAGAGAAGCCAACTCCTTCATGGTGGGTTTCCCCTCCACCCTCCCCTGTGCAGACGTAACTGTGTAAGTGTTGCTTCTCTCTGTTTGAATTCATTTAACTGAAGACTACCTCCTGGATCAGAAAACAGCCTGGCCTGTGCTCACCACTACCTCCTCCTGAGGGCATGCTGCATAGGTAGGCGTTGATACTTCATTTTTGCCTTTGATTATGAACAAAAGACAAATACTTAGATGTAAAACAGGAGAGGATCCTTTTACTCATAGAGTCACTTATGACAAAGTGGGCTAACAGTAGAGGAAGAAGTACCTAGTAACTAGGTATCTGTATATTAGGGTTGCTGTGGTAATTATTAAATATGTCTCTTTTCACTTGTGGTCTGAGTGTAGATGATCAAATATCTGACGACTCTAAAAATAAACTTTATTTCTACAGATACCACTGCATACACACAACAGAATCAGCACAATGGCAACTCATCGACCGTCTGCAAACTATTAAAAATGGATTAACTTATAATGATTTATGAGTTTTACCAACCAGAGGACCCTGAACAAATATCAGCCTCTAGGAACTCAGGTTTTGGTACATGTAAATAGAGAAGGGTGGAGATGGCTGGGGAAGAGGTTAAGGAAAATCAGAGGCTGTCCGCAGATTCTACTGTGGGCTGATGTTTCCTTCCCAATCCTGGCCGCAAAGTCCCAAATAAATAACCAACACAGAATTTAGTATTACTTATAAATGCTCAGCTGATAGCTCAGGTTTGTTACTAACTAGCTTTTATAACTTAACCCACTTCTAATAATCTATGTGCTGCCCCAAGGCTTGTGGCTTTTACCTCTAGCCCCTTTTGTGTATCTGACTCCTTCTGCATCTGACTGGCAGCTCCCGACTCTGCCCTTCCTCATCCCAGCATTCTCACTGTCTCGAACTGTCTTGCCCAATCTCTTCCTGCATAGCTATTGACCCAATCAGCTTTTTAGTAAATATGAGAGCAATACATATTTACAGTGTACCAAGACTGCTTCACAGCACTCCACTGCCCAGCTTCACCAGGCCCCTTCTTAGTGGGAGGTGAAGTTAAAACATTCGAATGTTTCATACCATCTGAAAGGTTAAAACCACCTGACATCACACCAATGGCATCCTTTCCTTCTACTTCTGCTCTTCGTAACTGCAGTGCAGGGTGTTGTAGATAAATTTCCTCAGACACAGAGATGCCTTAATAATAAATAATAATTTATTATAAAGTTTACTGTAAGTAATAAATAAAAATGATGCCTCTGTGAAATGATTTGAATATGTTTTACTTCTAAAATTCATACTGAAACTTAGCCTTCAGTGTGATAGTGTTAAGAGCTGGAGGCCTGAGGAAGGTGATTAGGTCAACAGGTCTCTGTCCTCAAGAAACTGACTGCTTCTCGTACAAAAGGCACTTTTGTTTTTTTTAATGTTTTTTTCCTTTCCAGTTCTTATGTTATGTAATGCCAGTATTTGTCTCCTTTCCTCTCTCTTCTGCCATGTGGGGCCATGTCAGGGGTAACATCTTGAAGTACTGAGCAGCTCTCACTGCACAACAAACCTGCTGTGCCTTGATCTTGACATGTCCTGTAGACCTGTGAGAAGTGAAGCTCTACTAGTTATAGTTCACCTAATAGGTGATATTCTACAATAGAGTAAGACAGTAGCTTTAAGCAAGCCTCCCAGACCTGTTTTTGATATTTAGTGTATCGTAACTCATCATTAAAGCATATCAATAAAATGAAATCTGCCTGGCACATCATGCCCCTAAAATTATTCAGATTCCAGTAAACCCTTGCATTAACCGGGACTCCCACAGAGTGTCACTGCTGTAGACGTTGGTGGGGCCTGGGAGAATGGAGCTGATAAGTGAGGCATACTAAACTCTCATGTAATAGCCAGCTTTATTCAGAGAATCAGACATTTATACTCTGAGGGTTAAGAATGATCACATGAGTAAGTTCTAATGAGTTCAAGCTGTATACAATTAACAAGCTGCACATGGCGAAAAAAATGTTTTTCCATAGAGGCATATAAAGGAGAGTTTTAAACATCTCACTGAATAACATCAGCAAGCAATAATGAGTAATCTGAGGTAAACTCCTCTCTGCTACATCTGGGGGAGCACGAAAACATATTCCAAGAACAATTCCATTTTTTGAAGACTGAGGACAGAAGATTCTTGTCTCCTTATATGGCTCCATTCTTGGACTTGAGTTCTGACACATTGGAATAGAACCAACTACATGTATGTATATATGTATTAGGAGAGACAGGACACAGATTTGTAGTTTATGATTGGATACTTGGGAAGTCTAAAAGCTATAGGGAGCGGGCGGCAGCTGTAGACCCAAAGAAGTGCTCATATTGTAGTCTGAGTTTTAAGGCCATTAGCTGGCAGAACTCTGTTGGTGGTCAGATGTTCTCCACCTAAGGGCCTCCAGTTGACTGAATGAGGCTCATCTGCATTGTGGGAGGGAATCTGCTTCACTCAAAGCTGACCTGTTTACCTCGTACTCTCATCCAACCAGCGCTTCCACAGAAGCACACAGACTGACATTTGACCACGTATCTGGGTGGTGCGCCTCAGTATGAAATTCATGAAACTCGCCATCACAATCAATGTTGACAGTACAATGTTGCATTAGCTTTTTTTTTTTGTGACTGGGGTTTCTCTGTGTATCTCTGGTTGTTCTGGGTCTAGCTCTGTAGACCAGGCTGGCCTTGAACTCACAAGAGATCGGCCTGCCTCCTGAACTCAGCCTACCTGAGTGCTGGGATTTAAAAGCATGTGCCACTACCACCCGGCTGTTACATTAGTCTTGTTTCTACCTTTAAAACTCAATTAACAATACTGAGAGGCCAAAAAATAACTGAAACTGGAAGAAATACATTTGTAATGTAAATTAAAGCAAAACACCTGTGAAGTGTTAATGGAAATTTATAGAGCACAGTAGGGGTCTATCATAAAATTACAGGAAATAATAAATTTTTTGTAAATTAATTTCCCCCAGGTTCCCTGATCTATGCTGTTGAGGACATCACTTCATGCCCACTTCTTCTAGAAAGTAGGACCTAAAATAATGAGGTGGAGATATATAATGTAGGCAAAGATTCCAAAAACTAACTCAAACTTGCTGATTCTGACTTAAATAAGAAATATGTGGGGGCTGGAGAGATGGCTCAGCGGTTTAAGAGCATTGCCTGCTCTTCCAAAGGTCCTGAGTTCGATTCCCAGCAACCACATGGTGGCCTCAAAACCATCTGTAATGGGGTCTGGTGCCCTCTTCTGGCGTGCAGGCATACACACAGACAGAATATTGTATACATAATAAATAAATAAATAAATAAATAAATAAATAAATAAATAAATATTTTAAAAAAGAAATATGTGGTTCATTTCTTTCAGAAAATAGTCACTGGAATTTGAAAATGTAACTTCTTTAAAATTTGTACTTGAATGGATGTGAAGTATGTGTCACCTCTAGGATCAACTTTCTATTTTTGTACAAGAGTAAGTGCCCAACGATCAGTGACGAAACTCAGAAGGTGGCCTGAGAGTGGAATAGACCCCAGACAGCAACTATCTCAGCAGAATCTCTACGGGTTGGCATATCTGAACCCCACATAGAAACCCTTGCTCTTGCATATAGTCTGACAGAGCAACAGAATATTTTGTGTAGCAAATTAAATATACTGCCCGAGAAAACCTTCCCAGAGTTCATTTCTCTACCAAAGGCTATTTCCAGGTATATCAGGACATTTACAATGTCTTAAAAAAATCTTATATACATTAAGTACCCTTTTGGTTGCAATACTTTGCACTGAGCCTGAATTTTCTTTACAAAAGAAATAAATCTGGCTTCTAGAATGAGAACAAAATGCCATTGTGATACATTATTTATACTTATATTTCATTCCTGGAGGCAAATAATTACCTCTATATGTTTTCTCTTAAGCTGTACATCAGTAAATCCATGGTATAATTGTTGAATGATTGCTTCATCTTGCTATCCTGAAAATATAAAGGATAGTGTTCTCTAAATAAAGACTAGCGACTTTTTTTTTATTCCTCCAATATTCTGAAAACTATGTACCACTTTGTAGGATATACTGCAGAGTCTAAGAGGTGAAAGACGGTGCTTCTAACTCAAGGGACTTCCTGTCCTAGGAGGGAAGAGGATAGTGCTTTGTTTTTTTTTTTTCCTACCCTCAGACTCATGTGGAATGTAATCTTACTGACAACAATTTTTTTTAAGAGTTTGTTAGGTGGTGACTGAGTCATGAGGACTCTGCTCTCACTGGCGGGAAGAGTTAGTTTCCCCTTTTAAATGGGCTTGATTCTACAGAGCTGCAGCGGATTATCCAAAAACTCGTAGACAGAAGTGCCACCTGTGCTGGATCAGCCATTGTCCATTTGACAGTTTATGAAATGATGTCAGCTTTTAATTTTAGGTATTATTCACACTGTACTACACACTTAGAAATAGTTTAGGAATGATTTCTTAATTCTACAGGGACAAACATAACCACTGAAGGAATATGCAGGTAATGAGTAATTAACTGACCTGCTTGTAGACAACTGATCATTGAGTTCAGTTCTGCTTCCACTACTGATCAAAGGTTTAAATAGAGGAAAAGGAAAGGAAGGAAGACAGGAAAGGAAACAGGAGTGAGGAGGAGAAGGACAGGGGAACAAGATGAGTTCACGTCAGGCTGAAAAAATTCAGAAATCTTTTTTTCTTTCTTCCTCTTGAACAAATCCCAAAGAATATATTGTAAGGATATTTTCTCACATCATTTAAGGAAGATAAATAATTGATGGTTATACAAAGATAAAGTTATGGCTTATGTGGGTGTAATATTTGTGGGGATATGGATTCTGAATGAAAGCTAAAAGCAAATTATTGATTTTGGAAAGGTCTTTCCGTGGGAAAATACATAATGGACAATGGCTCCCACTTATTGTAGGTGCTTTCCCTTATGTAGGACAACAGGTGTTTGTACTTATTGTTTTTCAAATTTTGGAACATTACACCTATGTAGTAATATATCTTGGGGATGGAACCCAAGTTTGAACATAATATGTTTCATCCATACCTCATATATATAAATGGACTGAGATATTTGTTTGACTTTTGGTTTCTGAAACAGCATCATGCTTATGTAGCCCTGGTTGGAACCAGGCTTGCTTTAATTTCTTCTCACTCCTCCTGCCTCTGAATCCCAAGTGCTGGAATTATAGTGTGTGCTATCAAGCACAGTCTGAGGATAATGTTATGCAATACATTTAGCCTGCCTATGTTTTGGTTCTACTCAATCATGAAGTAAGATGTGGGGTTTTTTCCTCTTATGGCATCATGTCATGTAGTAATAGGAACGGCGGGCACCATTCTGTAACATGAGAGCTGGCTTGTTGGGGTTTTTGCTCCACTCCACGCACCAGTTTGGACCCAGAGCGAGTGTGTCTGGGGCCAGAAGGCAGCTGGTGCAGAGCTTTGATAGGTGGCTGCTGCGAAAGGCATGTTGCCCTGGCCCAGTTTGTGCCCAGACTGGGGATGGCAGTATCAGGAATATCAGCAAATATGGCAACAAGTGCTGGACCATAGAAGATCCGCAGAAGAGAGACCTTGGAATCACCGCAGCTGGGATTGCCATTATTGATATCTCTGCCACTGCAGATACTACTGCTGGAGTTGCTCTCTACAGATGGTTGAGACTGTCAACAAGCTGGCTGAAAGAGTCAGCAATGCTTTGGATATTCAAAATGATCTTAATAGACATATTCAATTGAACATATTGACCTTGAACCAACAAGTGTCTCTGGTTCAGGAGCAAGTGGACTATCTTTGGACTTTTCAACAGCTAACATGTTCTAGCTTTTATCATGTTATGTGCATTACTCCTGGCACTGTATTGCATGCTTCTGCTACTGTTATGGAACTCAATCGTCATCTGAGAGGGGTTTGGAATACTGCTTTTGTTAATTTTACCACCCAGTTAGTGCATGCTAGATGGTTTGCAGTGCTGGTCTGGCTCACTTGGCGCTGTCAGTCCTGGGGATACTTGGTTTAGGGCTATGTGTCTGGGTAGCCACGGACAGGCAATACTTTGGGGGCAGGATGCCACCTAAGATTAAAAAAATATTAGAGGGCTTATTCCCCCACGCCAGGCAAGGTATTCCACCCAAAGTAACAAGACAGACACAGTTTATTTTATAAAATAAAACGGGGGAGTTGCTGTGATCTAGCTGCCCTCACTCCCCCTGACTGACAGTGGAACTTCCTTGTCGTCTGTAATTGACAAGGACGTTTGTGATCTTTCTGGCCAGTGGTTTTCCACAGAAGCAGTAGAGGTATAAAAAGGCTTTAGCTCGGGGCAAAATAAAGGTTGCTGTTCTTCCACCAGAAAAGAAACCTCCATGTCTCAATCCCAGCACACACCACCCCCCTTGCCAGTCTCGGCATCCAGCCTGCTCTGGCGCATGGTGTTTTATCACAGCAATAGAAAAGTAATTAATATAGACAAAGAGATAAAAACAAGTGGACAATGCTAACTACAGATTTTCTAAATCTCTAGTAACCATTTCCTAAGTCCAATATTTGACTCAAACCAAGAGAGCAAAAATTTGAATTTGATGTTCCTGACAAATGTATATAATACTGACATTCAAAATAATGCTCAAATGGTTTATATGTGGGGTCTATAACAGGCAACAGTGATTTTTGTTAAATAAAAATTGAAGGCAGGTATAGTCTTCCCATGAGAAGATTAATTCTCATCTTTACAGTCTAGGTGCTGATGAGGACTCGGGTTGTGAAGGAAGCCATGCTATGCTTGAGGTTCTGCACAACAAAGCTAAAAATCACCCTATCTCAGCAAGGACCTGAAAGTACAGACATCCAAGTTGCACCCACATAGAAAAAGGAAGTGACTTTATCTTACATTGGAAGGAGAGGATGAACATCTAAGGGGTCCAGACCCCTTTGGGGTTTCCATATCAAATATCCTACATAGCAGATACTTTACATTATGATCATGCAGCAATGACAGAATTTCATGGTTGGGGGTCACCACTACATGAACTGTATTAAAGGGTCGCAGCATAGGCTGTGAAGCACTGCTATAAATTATCTGAAAGGCAGCTTTGTGTTGAGTCTCAAGAACCAATAGTACCAGGAACTTGAGTAATGCCAGAAATCTTTCTCATTTTTTTTTCTTACTTGCTGTCTCTGCTATAGGCCAACTTTTTCTCAAACTGAGCCAGGCTCTTTCCATGTAGTAGGAATATGATCACTGACAGTTTTCAATTCCATTATAAGAAGACTGCCCCCCTCCCCTGCCACTATGCCCTTCTCAAATCAACAAACAACCCAAGCAACTCCTCCAGGGACAATGATTAGAACAGCTTGTTCATCCTGGAGTACTGCATATTTCCCAGAGACAGAGAATAGATATATAGAGAAACAGTCGCTAGGGAAACATGTTGCCTTCCTCGGAATAAAGAAAGTAGTTGGAGAAAAAAAGTATTCTCCATAATATTGGTTGGGTTTTTGTTTGTTTTTTTTTGTTTGTTTTTTTTTTGTTTTTTTGTTTTGCTCAGTGTCTTCCAAAGCCAGAAATGACAACAGATAAAGTTTAGACACAGTAAATTTAACATTTAGCTAACTAATTAAAAAAATATGTATTTATTATATCTGATTTTTAAAAAGACCTATAAAATAATTAAAGGGATTTATAAATCATACCAACAAGCTATCAAAAAAGTGCCACAAGCCAGGTGGTGGTGGTGCACACCTTTAATCCCAGCACTCGGGAGGCAGAGGCAGGTGGATGGATCTCTATGAGTTTGAGGCCAGCTTGATGTACAAGAGCTAGTTCCAAAACAGGCTCAAAAGCTACAGAGAAACCCTGTCTCCAAAAAAAAAAAAAAAAAAAAAAAAAAAAAAAAAAAAAAAAAAAAAAAGGAGGAGGGGGGCACAGATCACTAACTACAGATTACATCAGAGTAAAGCAGAGAAACAAAGCACATGGTAAAAACTAACATAGAAAGAGTTCAACAGAAACTGCAAGATCAAATCATAACTGGAATTAAAGCTTTTACTCTGTGACAGATGATGGAATGTGGGCAATCTGATGGCTAACATAATTCATGGTATCCGTAAAAATAAAAACAAGCCCATGTCTCAAGTAATTCCATTCCCAGCATGAGAAGAAAAAATTGACATACTTCATAAAGATGAGGGAACACAGTGATGTGAGTTGATGTGTAGGACCCTAGACAACAGTTATCAGACAAGCCCAAAGCACCACACCAAATCAGAGCAGTGGCCAAAGCAACATATTCTGGAATTTTATATTAAAGAAAGAAATGTGTTTAATAATAAATTATTAATTTATTCCATTTACTGTGTAAGGTACCTTAATTCTCAGACATGGTGGGAATGAAATAAGAAGGCAGGCTAGCTTTAATAACCCAACAGGTCTCCTACTTTCATTAGAATTACAGGCATGAGCCACTATAAGCAGCCAGCCAGCCACCAGCCTTTCAGCATGTCTCTCTTCCTCACTGACAACAGAATCAGGAAGGATAAGAGCTGAGTGAGTGAGAGCAGGGCTGGGAGATAGAGGGTCACAACTAATGAAGTGGACCAGGGCCAGCCTGGCTCAGAACAGTGCAGGAGGCAGCCAGCAGTAGCCATGACACAGCCAGTTAGGCCAAGAACATAGGTCACACAGTCAGAGGCAGAGTGGAGGAGGTCAGAGAAATGTGTGGCCTCTCCAGTCAACACAAGACTGTCCCCCCCTGAGCAGTGCATACTCACTCCGCTTGTATTTCAGTGGCTGACTCCAAATGCACTATCTTCATTCCCCAGTGCTTCTGAATTACAGTAAAATCATAGAGCTTTGCCTCATTAGCAGGTCATTATGTCTAATGCTTAATTAATATTAATAAAATGTAATGAATATTTATTAGGAAAATTAGAGCACGTTATCAGTAAAAATCATATATCGACTGACTTTTGTAATAAACAAAGAATTTTAAAGCTTAAATGATTTATTTTCAAAAAATATTCTCAAGGACTTCCTGTGGTAGGAAATACTGTTTCTTTGAGGTTTATGTTAGAATTCTGTTGTAACATGGTTTGTTATTTAAATAAATTTGTGTATCAGATGGCACAAATATGGTCTATATCCTCTAAATCACAAATTCAGCAAAATACTATCAGAATACAAATAACTCTTAAGAAGACTATTCTTCCTGGACAGTGGTGATGCACACCTTTAATCCCAGCACTCGGGAGGCAGAGGCAGGCAAGCAGATCTCTGTGAGTTCGAGGCCAGCCTGGTCTACAGAGCGAGTTCCAGGACAGCCAAGGTCACACAGAGAAATCCGGTCTCAAAAACCAAAAACAAAACAAAACAAAAAGAGAGAAGACTATTCTTAATTCTGTGTGTAGGTCTGTCTATGGGGTGTGGATTGTGCAGGTAAATAAAGTGACAGAGGAGCCCAGAAAAGGACCTTGAATCCCCTATAATTGGGGGCTAAGAGCTGCCTTATGTGAATACTGGGGACTGAACTTAGGTCTTCTAAAAGTACAGGAAGGGCTCGTAATGGCTGAGCTGTCTCTCTGGACCCACAGATGACTTTTAGAGGTAACTACCAATAACATTAAAAACTGTCTTCATAGTCTACTAATCAGTTTGTTGTGTCATCTAGGATCTATTTATCTCCACTGTCGTCATTGGTGTCTCTCCAAGCCCCCCCAAATATATATATATATATATATATATATATATGTGTGTGTGTGTGTGTGTATATATATATATATCATGTGGGCTTCCCAGAATGACAACTTGCTTCATAAAAATCATAAGGAGGAAAAATCTTTCAAATCAGGGGTGTTGGCCTTTGACATATCCAGTTGGTAACATTGCACATTACAATGTGCAAATTACAGGGCCTAGGAATGTCAAGGTGAAGTTAGACAAATTTACAACTCCTAGGAGGCATGGGTCATAGCAACCTTAGAGTCAGGCACAAGAGGGGACTTTCCAAAGGAACTAAGGGCTAATTAACAAGGCAGCCATTCAGCACAGTAATTACATTCTAGAGGAAAGTGACACGCGAATGGTTTAAGAACTAGGCTATTCCTAGAAATAACTACAAACTTTTAATTTATCATTTTTGACTCACTAAAAAGTCGGCTTTTCTGTGGTAACTGATTCCCTCCTACCTCCAGCCATGCACACATGGGGTTTTTGAAAATTCAAAAATATCATACAGCTTTCATGTAATTAGCTGGATTTTCAGGATCAGAAGAAATGGAACTACTATGTTCTCTGCGGCCATGTGCCACAGAGGGTGACTAGAACAACTTAAACCAGTGCTTGTCTGCTGCCAACAGCTCCCTCTGGGTCCACTTGTCACACCATGGCGTTAGCTGGTGGCATCGGTTTTTGCTACCCCTCCAACAGAGAACAGTAGGGCTGAGTTCACTTGTGGGCTGTTAAACTTGGTTTCTTCTAGTTTTTTTTTTTTTTGTTTTTTTTTTTAAATTTAAGTTAGGGCCATTTATTGGAGCAGTTGGGAAATGGGGGACAGACAGCCTTCAGGGTTTGAGAAAAAGCTTAGAGCAGAGAAGCCCATCCTGGGAGAAAGAACAAATGGCTAGCTTGCCAGCTTGTGAGGTTGTCAGGGGGTGCCCAGGGGAATGGTGAAGGAAAGGTAGTCCCTAAGAGCACCCCAGCGGGGCCGGTAGATCTGGAAGATGGTGATCCAGGTGGTGAGAACAATTACCCAGAAGAGGAAGCCCACAGCTGAGCGCCAAACATAGCCTTTGATTTGGCTCTGCTCTGTGTAGGCTGGGGCGAGGAAGGCCTCTCTGAAGAACCAGAAAATGTTGACCAACCAAAGAAAAGGCAGGAATGCAAAACCACCAAGATAGTACTTCCGGCACAGATTCAACTTCTCCTCAATGGACACCCGCTCCAAGTTCATAGCTGCGCTGGAGCCGGGTGGTCCTCAGGGTCTGCAGACCAAGACCCAAACGACAGGCGCGAGATCACGAACTACCACGCCCCAGTGGAGTTTATCCCTTCTGCCGGGATTCCTTCGTTGAGAAGGAGACGCCGCAGGTTTCTGTGGAGTTTGTAGTGTTTTTTCTTCTAGCTTTTTAATGTATATCAGTTTTTTTTTCTGAGTGAAAATTTTATTTTCAGAAATTAAATATCACCTCTCTACTAAACATTGATAATGTAGTTACACAGATAGTTTTGGATGGATGAGAAAAGGGATGACTATCATTTCCACCTGAGTCTACCTGTTTACATCCTCACCTCCCATCCCAGACATCACCTGACATGTAACAACACTTTACAGGTTGCTCAGCTTCGGGGTGGGGGAAGGGCAGAATAACTAATTTATTGAGTAAATATATAGTCTGTATGCTAGGCACTGTATTGATAAGTATAATCTCATTAACTCAAAACATGGAGCATTGATATACACGTTTCTTTTTTACAATACGGTTTGAAAGATCTGTGGTACATATGGACAAAACCTGAGTCTTCTATTTTCCAACATTTCAGGTGGATTTAAGTTCCTTTACTTATTTAAAACTTGGAGCTATAAAATTGTCCTTGGGAAGTTTCTTCTAAATTCCCATACAATTTGATGCAATCGTATTTTTTCATGTTTCCAATGAATTTGTACTGGAGAGATAATTGGAGCTGTTAAATTTCAGGCCCTGGCTTGTGAAGAATGGCCCTTCCTACCACAGTCCCGGTAGGGAATTCCCATGGTCTCCAGACTTCACAGCTGCCAATCTGCCCCTGTCCCGCTGGCCAGTAATGCTTTCCCTAATTAGCACTTGACTTAATCTGTAGTCTTGACTTTTCAGTTGCTTTGGCCACAGGCTGGTGGGCTAGCTGGGCAAGGAAGTCTATTCAAATTTCGATGCTATCAGCCTTGGCAGGGAACAAATGTAAGGACGATTTGTCAGGATCGGTTTGGCTGACTCAGTTTGCTCTGAAAACTTCTACCTCTTAGAGTCTAGTCTTGTGTGCAGGCTTTATGACTGAGGTGTTATGGGGTAGGTTCTGTGTATGCATGTGGAGTGCCATTCCTCAGGAACTATCTACCTCACTGAGAAGTGGCCTCTCTCTCACTGCTGGTCTGCTGCCTCCCCAGTGCCAGAATTAAATCCTCATATTTCCTTAGCCACTAGACCTGACTTTTTACACAGGTGCTGGGAACCTCAGGTTCTGCTGGCTCAGCAAAAACTTTACCAACTTCCCTGTCCCCCCTAGCTTTTGTTTGTTTATCATTTTCATGGAACCCCACTATGAGAATGACCTCTAGAAAACTGGGATTTGTATGGTTAAGTTGATGTAACTTGAGAACAGAGGAAGATTCCTCTCTTTATAGAGAGTAGACAGGTCAAACCTCTACTGCTTATTCATTCATTTATTTTTTATATTGCTTTAAATTGCCAAAGTACCTGATGCTTCCCTGGGTGGTTAAGCTAAAAAGGTAGCTTTGCTCAGTCACAAGTCTAGACCAAATTCCATGAAGACTACAGAGGACATACATATCTGAAGAAATTGAAGAAATGTGATTCCTGGATTCCTGTTTTGTTTTTGCTTTTTTTTTTTTTTTTTTTTTTTTTTTTTTTTTTTTTTTGAAATCTAAGTCTCTGGCTACCACTTATGGAAGGGCAGAGGTTTTTTTGCTTGCACTGAGTCCCACTCAGCTGGAGGGGGAGAAAGTCACCTAGTGTCAACTAGGTGATTTAGAAAAGTACAAAGTCCAGCCAGGTGGTGGCGGCACACGCCTTTAATCCCAGCACTTGGGAGGCAGAGGCAGGTGGATCTCTGTGAGTTCGAAGTCAGCCTGGTCTACAAAAGCTAGTGCCAGGACAGGCTCCAAAGCCACAGAGTAAACCCTGTCTCGAAAAACAAAAAACAAACAAACAAACAAACAAAGCCCCGAAGTACAATTAATACTATCACTTAATAACAGGATGCCTTTGGAATCCCTTATTTTTATAAAAAGGGGTTGTAATGGAAGAGTGTGTGACTCAATCGTGACCACGGGTAGAGTAGAGGCAAGTTTTCCACCACTTCACCTGCCCACTTCACTTTTTTTACCCTGGCCCTTTTGGTTCTCACACTTTGGTCTGAGGACAAGAGCCTACCTGTAGCCAAATCTTAAAAACAAAAACAGAAAGAAAGGAAAAAGAAAAAGAGCAATACACAATCCAAACGTCCTTAATGTTCCAAAAATCCAAATTTCTTCATTAAACAACAACAACAACAAAAGCACTTTTACAATGTGTTTAGTCTAAGCTCCCCCAGGGTTTTGTGTTGTTACTTCAGTGTGCTGATCGTTCAGATGAAGAAGTCTGAAGAGCCAGTCCCTTCAGGACGGTGAATCATGGTTCCCAACAGCTGGGGTACAAATGCTGTCACCAGAAAAAGCACACGACGGGGTTTTCTTACCTCTGCCCCGCCCCATTCCCTTCACGACGGTTTTGGGATGGGAGTGGACATGAGGCCTCCAGACGGTGGGCGTCGGTGACACCAGTGTCCCCCGCCCCGCCGCACAGCCTGGCCGGCGGTAGTAACCGGGCCGCCTACGGGCGCTGTGTGTAGCAGGGTGACCGCGCTTTTGTCCCCAAGGTATTTCCCAGAAGCCGCGCCGCGCCCTCTGGAGGCCGCGTGGGTCGCCCACAGAAGCCGTCCTCCGCGGGCTGCCGGGCAGCAGAGTCCTACAAGGGGAAACGGGTCACCGAGTCACAGGGCTGGGGCACGTGAGGTGCTGGCCGTTACCACCGACAACCTGGAGCTGACCTATTTCCTGCGAGTGCGAGCTCCGGGCGGGCGAGCGAGGAGCACGGGTCACGCGCGCTCCTCGGTGCCAGCGTCCTCCACTGTGCCACAGGAGCTCTGGGATTCCTTCCCGAAAAGCAAGGTCCGGGAGCCGACCCTGGCAGGGAGCACGGCGGGAGGCGAACCGGAGCACCGCCGGGAGAGGCGGGAACGCGCCTAACCAGCCGCTATCCAGCGCGTTCTCCGGGTCCGCCCTCTCCAGGTCGCGGCCCCGGCAGAGGACAGCGTGCGCGTCCCCGCCGGCCGTGCGTGCGCGGGCCCGCTGCCGGGCCAAGGGAGGCGGGGCGCAGCGGGGCGGGGCGCACGAGGAGGGCGGTGGCGGTTGGAGGCGGAGGAGAAAAGGCGGCGGTCCGGCCGGGACGGAGGCTCAAAGGTGTCGGACGGGCCAGGCTCTGTGCTCGGTCCGGTTGCGGTGACGGTGCGGAGTCGCCGGGCGCGACGGCCAGGGCAGCCGGGGCCTGAGCGGCGCTGCGGGCGCGCGGGCCGGTGAGTGTGGCGAGGCCGCGGGAGCTTGGCGCGGGGACGCGGGCGACGGGGCTGCGCCGGGTCAGCGGCCGGGGACGGCGCGGGGCCGAGGGGGCGGCGGGCCCGGTGGAGTCGGCGCAGCCCAGGGCCTGGCCTGCTCGGCGGGGACACGGGACCGCGCCCGGTCGTCTGTGTGTGTGGCCCTCTGAGCTGCCCGGCCAATGGCGCCCCGACCCCCGGGGACGCAGACCCCGGTGAGGTCCCCTCTCCGCGTGCACGGAGAACCCGGGGAAGCCGGGGTCGCCCTCTCTGGCTTGTGGGAAGTGAACTGGGGTGGTTTGGGCACAAATGGGTTAAAGGTCTGCGAGGCATCTCCAACTGTCTTCTCGGGATGAGCGAAGTTGGTAACTTTTCCATTCATGGAAGTGAGAGGGCCCAGGCTTGCTTAGCCTTGCCCTTGTTAAAGGGAAACTTTGGACTCTCCCCCTAAGTTTCTGGGTCCTGCTTACGGAGTCCCAGATTGGAAGCTGGACGTGGAACGCACGGTGGATGCAGAGTCACCCGGGACTAGAATACATTTTTACCTCGGTGGCGGCCGGTGTTTACCGTGGTTCTCTTGCCCTCCCTTTCTTGAGCTCTGTGGTTAAATCCCGGATAAAAGATGCTTGGGAAGGAGTTGACCTTTTCTCCCATGATTGCTTTGTTGACTGTGATCCAAGATGAAGTTATTTATGGGCATTCTGGTATCAGTGAGGGTTAAAACTTTTAATACGAAGTCTCAGAGAGTTTCTGGATTTCTTTTCATTTGCTGTTTGCTAAATTTCAGACATAGTAAGTTACATTAACATGGTTTGCACGTTTTTGTGTCAAAAGTTTTCCAAGACAATCCCATGCTGACTGGCAAAAAGAAAAGAATAGCATGAAGGATTCCTGCTGGGTTTTTCTAAGGCACGCGTTCCCTCTGCTGTTGTTTTGAATCACTCACTCTTCCTTATGCTTAGTCACTGTTTTTACTGTAGGAGTTTAGTTAGGGACAACATGGTGTTTTGCTAACGTTTTAGATTGCCAGCTTGTACCTGATACTTAATACAGTGACATAAGCTTTTGTATGTGTGTATGTGATTCTAGAAATAGTATGAGTAGTATATGAAAGTGAAGTTTGCCTATGTAGTATTCGTTTAATTTCAGTATCCAGTATTTTTGAATCTTTAGACTCATGTTTGCAGTTTCTTGTATATTTTTGTTTTAAGTTATAAAATACTTAAATAAAATATGCTTTCAAAAGTAATATTGCATAAAATAACTAACACTTCCTGCGTAATTGGAAAGGTGCTTTAAGGTCACTTAAACAGGCTTTAGTTGATGTGTTTACTATTTGATATAGCCTGTTTCTAAAATACGACTGTTAGATAATCTTAAATAAGTTTCAAAGACTGGTGTTTATTTTTATAAAAGGAGTTATTCTTGCTGGGCATGTTCTTGGAGAATGTCATTGTATTTATACATTATATTTAATGATAAAACTTTTAAGAAGACTGAGTGAAAATCATTAAGTCTTGTATTAACTGTGATGGATAGGAGAGGTTCAAGTTGAAGTAGTAGCTTGTATATTGTACATGCTAAAAGGAAAGTTATTAGACACAAATATACCTCAATTAAAACCTAGGTGTTTTGTTTTGAATCAAAAAGGTGTCTTTGTTGTAAAGAATGGTTAAAGTTAGCAGTGGGGTAGTTCCTCATAGAGCTGCATTTAGTAAGCTTTATAAATTTAAGTAATATTTAAAGATGTTTATAAGTCTGGCTGTAAAGTAAAGCAGAATACATCCATTTGGTGCTAACTATGTCTGTATACTATTGAGCACAGACATAACTGTAATCAGCCTTTCAGAAATTCTGGATTGTTTTCAAAGAATCATTGCCTCAAGATCCAAAGCTGAGGCTCGGTAGAAGCCCACTTCCTCTTGCTGTCTTCCACTGAGTCCTGCCATTTGGGTAGACCTATTTTTATCTGTGTATTAATTCAGGTAGGTTCTTTTCTGGGTATTTAATGTTTTCTACCATTTTAATTTCTGATCTAAGTTTATGATTATTTGTTTAGTGGAGAAAATTGTGAATAGTTAGAACTTTTATTTAAAAATCTTTAGCCATGACCAGGTTCAAAAAATAACAGATGTATGTTTTGATTATAGTACATTATAGTACATGCTTTGATATAGTACATAAGGATGGATAAGAACATGAAAATAAATATTCATGCCATCAGTTCATTTTTCTTTAAAGCCAGCGTGAAGTTTAATGAAATAATTAGAAAATATAACTCATTTATCCATTTGGTTAGTCTCAGTTGTCAACTTGACAAAACCTAGAGTTATCTGAGAGAAGAAGCCTCAATTGAGGAGTTGCCTAGCTCACTCTGTCCTGGGTGGATGCCATGCTGGATTGTCTTTAGTCTTAATTGATGTGGGAGGGCCCAGTCCTATCTATCTCTAGACTGACTGATGGTCCTGGACTATATAAGAAGAGCATCAGACAGTGAGCAGGCCAAAAAGCATCATTCCATCATGGTTTCTGCTTGAGTTCCTACCCTGACTCTCCTGGATAAACTGTCACCTGGAAGTGTTAGCTGAAACAATCCTTTTCCACCCTGTAGTTGGCTTTTGATCCATGTTTTATGTTACCACAACAGTATAGTGGAACTGGAACACCTTTGGCTTGGGAGTGTGTGCTATGAGTTGGAAATTTAGTAGTAATCTTAACTCTCATCATGTGTAGCCATCCACATCACCACCACCACCATGGATTTAAGTCTTCTGTGTTGTTTGTTGTGTTGTGTTTTTACTGTGTTCAAAACAGAGTCCAAGTGCCTTGTATCTGCTAGACAAGTGCTTTACTGCTGAGCTACCTGGATACCACCTCCACCCTTTAAAAGCAGATAGAATGACTGGTATAGATTTATCTTCAAAACTAAATGTACCTATTTGATTAGTGGGTCATTCAGTGTTTCTGTTTACTAGATACTACATATACAATAGGTAAGGTTTCCTAGAGACACTGTAACTGGTTGCTAAATTGTTAATTTTGGTAATGGACTTCCTTATAATTAATTAGACAAGATTGGTTCCACATCAGCCTTACATTAAACAGGTTTGTTTAGTAGAAGTCTGTTTCATCTAATACACAAATGTAATACTATGCTAAGCAATCAGTTAGGCTGCTGCCACTTCATATTTTGAGCTGATTTTCCTTTGTGGCCTACTCACCTATACATGTACTGGCAACAACTATTGTCTTTCCTCATTTTACCTGATACTTTTCTCTATATTCAGTTTTCTAAGGTTTTAAAAAGGTAGAAAATTGAAGTTACCTTTTGATTGTTTTTAATATTATTTTTCTCTTTTCCTTCATATATACCAGGACACATTAGCCAGGTGCTTAGGAAGTGTATGAACACTATTAACTCTGTGTGACTGGTTGAGATATTTTGTATTAAACTAATTTTGAAATGTTAAATCTGTAAGTTTTTATTATGTCGTGATGTATTTTCATGAACTCAAGAATGGGAATTGATTTTCTTGTATTCTTTCACTTGTGTATTTACACAAATGCATCTCAAATTAAAGCACAATTTTGAATTCGGGGAACATAAGGATGGTATGAGACAGAGATGGTTTTGGTGTTCTTGGAGATTATGCTTTGCTATAGAACTAGTTATTTTAAAAAATGAATGATTTATTTTCAGTTGTCCCTAGGAATGCCCTAAAGTACAACATGTAATAAGCATGCATTTTGTAAGGGCTCCAGGCCTTGCCTTGGGTCCTAAGGGAGGGTCACAAGCTGAAACTGGAGTTGAGACACATGGCATATAGGAGGAGAGGTGTGTGTATTTGTGTGTGTGTGTGTGTGTGTCTTAGGAACTGGTGACATTAAAAACAGCCATGAGTTGCATTAAACAACTCTTCTTAGCATGTCTTAAAATTGTGCTAGTTTATGATTATGTTATCTCCTTATGTATTTTAGTGAATTTTGAGTAATTGTTGGGGGTACTGTTTCTGTGCCTTAAATGGCAAGCTCTCGTTTCATTGTATGGGAAAATGCCATGTCTTAAAACTATTTTTAAGGATTGCTAGTCAGCCACAGAGTATGAGTTGGCAACCAACTTCTGTTAGAGAAAATGGAAACTATTGTAAAACATTCCATCATTTACAAATAATGTGTAGTCTAATGAAACTTTTCAGTAATTCTTTCAAGTGTAGCTTAATAGAAATTGATTTTAACTTGTTTTAAAAAAAACCTCTTGAGTTTAATAAAACTCATCTTGAACTTGAAGACATAATTTTAGCAACATGCTTTCTACTAGGCCTGCTGTGTCATTGTTCAACTGATAAATCAAAGATTGAAGTTTTAAAACCTGTTTCACAGGATTCGGGAGCAATTTGAAATACTCTGTGATGGCTTTTTAGATTTCATAATAATGATCGTGATTAGAAAAAGGATGAATCTGGAAGAACTTCAATGATTGAAGCCAAATCTGTCTCTAGAAAGACTGTTGTTATATTTTCTTATTTCTTTGTTTATTTAACTATAAACTTGATCTAGATTCCTACTTTGTATAGCTATATTGAGAATGGTTAAACTCATACTGTTTCATATGTTCATATTTAAAACGTGGTCAAAGGAAAGTAATGTGCTTTAGCAGTTATAGACCCACAAGCGTGATTAAGTGCTAGAATAAACTACAAGCACAATTGTGTAATCTTCATTCCTCAAATAACATCTTAAAATTAAATCACCAGTTAGTTGTTAAAGAGCTATTTTCTTAACTTTTTTAATAAGTAAACATGTCTGCTATTCCACATGAAAATTGATAAGATGTACATTTAAGTCCCATCTTGTCACTTAACTAGATAGATGACTTTGGGAAGGTCACTTACAGCTTCTGAACACTATATTTCTCTGAGTTGCAGGAAATTGACTTGGTATTTGTTAAGAAGGATACAGTAGGTAATACAATTAATATTACCCCCTTTTCCAAGTTTACTTTAAAAAATAATAAAATACTTCAGATGTGTTGCTGAGGCTGCATTTTTTAAAACATTTTTATTGAAAAGGGGTAATGTGGAAGAGGCTACTTATTTTGAAACTTGAACCTTCTTCTACCTTTGCAAGTTGTTACTGTTTTTGCAGGTTAGTCAGAATTGCACCTTTGAATTAGGTACTATCTCTAAGATGTGCTCTGCCTGATGTGATTATGTGATGGTGTGTGCAACAACATAACGTGCTCATTGAAGTCCCAAAAGCAATGGTCACTGTTGAAACAGCTTGTCGTTTTAGGTTTCCCTCTTAGCAACAGTCAAGCTTAACCACTAGCATGTGAGATAAACTCAGTCTTGTTATTGCAAAGAAAGCTCCAGCTGTTTTCACAATTTAATTCCTCAGCAAGGTTTGTCTTAATTCTTATTAAACATTTTCATTGCTTTAATTATAAATATTTGTCATAGTTAATCTCTTATTTCCTCTCTTGTTCTTTTACTACAACTAGTTTAAATTTAGAATAAACTCTTGCCTATGGAATTTGTAAGAAAACAACATTTTTGGAAGTATTTATCTCATGTTGTTATTTTTAAGCACAATTTAAAGCCGATTTGGTGTTGAGTGTGTACATTGTTCCCTGGCATTGTTGACCATCACACAATATCAACTTGGGATTTTGCTACTAGTACAGAGGAGCTCTGTTGGTAACAGCTGGGTTTTTGCTGTTCCTCTTGAGGAATGTTAGTCTTCAACCAGAAAAAAAGTTGTAACAATTTGTGGAGTGATTACCAATCTAGAATTTATGGAGATACATGCTAGAGAGTCAGCAGCAATCTGCACCCAATGAAGAAAATAGGTTATGAATCTTTTTATTTAGAAATTATACACTGCAGTGTAATTTATTTTCGAAAACACCAAGTTGAATTGCTTCTGCAATGTACAGGTAGAACTATATAAGAGCTGTAGAGGTCTGGAGTTTGGAACATTTTTAGGCAGCATGTAAGAAGAGTTTTCTGCCTATAGATGGTAAATGAAAGTTGGAAAAACCTAGCACACCCAAGAGGAATAGTGTCATGAAAAATGACATGAAATCCTGAAGAAAATTAGTATTTAAGCAATGACCTTCCAGAGAGATAGGAGGGAACTTGGTTAAGTGTGATAACATGGGAAAGGGAAGGTGAACAGTCTTAAGAGGAGGAGTTAGTAATCCTAAAGGTACAGCCAAGGGGATCGGAGCTGGAGGAGGCAAGAAGAAAAAGAGCCCTTTAGACTGATGAGGACCTTTGTAGTGTATTCTTAATTTGGGGTAGTAATAATAAAAACAGATGAGAGGGCCGCTGAATATGTGCATAGGAAACTACAAGTTTGGGGTTGTTTTTCTTAAAATTTGACTTGGAAATAAGAATGATAGCAAAAGACAGGTATTTAACTTCACCACTAATAGAAACAATTGAAGCAGTTAAAGATTTTAGGGAAAAATGTATTGATAAGCTTACAGTTAAGTCAGCATATTTTGCTTACACTTCTTATTTTTGGTATAAACTTTGCTTGATGCAATGTTAAAAAACAATCAGTTTTAAGATGAGAGAGTGCAGGAGAGTAGGCCATGCACCTCCCAAGGGCAGCACATAGAGCCAACTCCATTGGTGTTAATGTGGGTGGGAAGTAGTGAGCATGGGAGAACTGGCCTACTCATCTGTCAGGTCAGGCATGGGCGGAGGGGAGATTGCCGTCCCCACCCCATCAACACCTGAAGCTGGTGGTAGAGCTGGCCCTACTCTCATCAGTTGCTGCACCCAGGAGAGCAACCTCTACATGTCTCCAGTACAACAGTGGTGTAGGTGTGAGAGAACCAACATGAGGATGTGAAAGTGGGAGAAGTGGTCCCACCCCTTGCTTCTTGCTGCAGGAGGTGAACTAGCCTGGGCAATGTAGGAGAGGTCACTCTGGTGGTGAGGACAAGGGAGAGTTGGTGGACTGACCAACCCTGAAATTTCCTAGGCCCAGGACCAGGGTTATTATGTGTTGACCCATCCTAACATCCACTCCATCTGTCGTCTCCTGGAGCACGGGGTGGGTGGTGGGTGGGTTACTCTTGTGGACCCAGGACTGCAAGATCTCCATGACACAGGGCAGCAATGGAATGTCCAGGAAGAGTCGCAGAAACCAGGGACCTCGAACCAGACCAGTTATTCTTTGGATGAGTGCCTGCATGTAAAAAAAAATCTATGAATGGAAGGGTTTGCTGTGTGACTCACTGTGTCACACCTGCAGCTTCCGTGATGAGAACCCCCATCTCATGGGGGGGGGGCATTTCTTCTCTTAAATTTTATTATCCGTGGGGGGGAAGGAGATGGGTGAAGTTCAGAGATACGGTGTGGAGACATAATGTGAAAGACACAAAGAATAAATAGAAAATTAAAAAAAAGATGAGTGTCTGTAATCCCTTGTTATTTCATAGTTTCTTCTCCCTTAAAAGTTAAAATGTAAAAACATTAAAAAGTTAAAAAGTTAAAAGTAAGTTTCACTTACTAAAGGACTGAAACCATAGACTAGCATATTACATTCATGATTGGCCCAGTTCCCTTTTGGCCTCATTTCTCACAACTTTCTTGCATTTCACCATAATCTATTAATATTAGGCAGATTGAACATATTTTGTCGATTCATTTGCTGTTACTTCAGAAATGCATTTCCCTTTCTTAGTAATTTACCCTGCTTCCTTTCTATGCTAATTATCTTTGCTGTGCTTCCATTTTCCTCCTATTGTATTGACCCACATAATGTGATCAAATTTTGTAACTTCTTCAAGAGGAGATACTAATTCCCCTGTATATTGCTAGAGGGAAGATGGTGCCTAGCAACAAACTCATATTTAGTAAAGTGAATGAGAGCTGGCCTTCAGAAGTATGCATGTATTCTCAACAACATGAGGGTTCTGCAATGAGGCATATCAAAATCAAGTTAATTGAAATTTAAAAGCTAAAATCTATAGTATTCTCTGAAATTTGGGAGTTAAAATAATACTTTTATTATAATTTATTTAGTATATGATACTATATTTTGAATATCAATATTTGGAAACCATAATATGCATATTATATATATAGATACCTAGTATGTAAATGTGAAACTATGACTAGATTGTTACTAAAATACTAGATTGTTACTAAAAGTGTTTAAGCTCCTTTAGGATGTATTAATTATATGTCAAATTAACCACTTAAATGTTTGTATCTAATTTACATATTTCATTAAGAATAACCTAAAGTATATTGATGATTTGATTTATTATACAGTTTTGAAAAATCAATCATTTTTTTTGTCTAATGACTTTCTTTGCCTTTTTCTGTTTGAAAATCTAGAGCTGGACTGGCCATTATGGAAGAAGAGGTACAGCAGCACTCACACTGTGTGAACTGTGTCAGTAGACGGTGTATGACCAGACCAGAGCCTGGGATTTCCTGTGACTTGATTGGTTGTCCTTTGGTTTGTGGAGCAGTTTTCCATTCTTGTAAAGTTGATGAGCATAGACTCTTGTGTCCCTTTGAACGAGTACCTTGCTTAAATAGTAACTTCGGATGTCCATTTACCATGGCACGAAATAAAGTTGCTGAACATCTGGAAATGTGTCCTGCAAGTGTGGTGTGCTGTACAATGGAATGGAATCGATGGCCAGTTAGTTACGCAGACCGGAAATCATATGAAAATCTAAGCAGAGATGTTGATGAAGTGGCACAATTAGACATGGCCTTGGCTCTTCAAGATCAAAGAATGCTTTTGGAATCTCTCAAAGTGGCCACCATGATGTCAAAAGCAACTGATAAAATATCTGAACCTAGAGAACAAATTTCAGTGAAATCAAGTGTTCAGGAAATGCCATGTACTAATGGGTTGGTATCTGTTGATGAAGAATCTTATGGTGCACTTTATCAAGCTACTGTAGAAACAACCAGAAGTTTGGCTGCTGCTTTAGATATCCTGAATTCTGCCACAAGAGACATTGGCATATTAAATACAAGTCTTCATGCCACCACAAATGACATGGATGAGAATAACAGAGATAGCGTTCAGGACAGAAACTTAAAAGACCAGGACCACCTTCATGAGGATGAGATAGGAGCAGTAGGTGGAGTTGACCATAATGGCACAAGTCAGAATGCTCAGTTTGAACAAAATGGTTCAAGTGATTTACTGTGCGACTTACGTACAAGTTCTGTTGGTACTTCTACTCTTTGTAATGGCTTTCCTTTGGAAAATACGTGTTCACAGGTCAAAGACCACGATCACAGTTTTTCTGCTGATTCCATAGAAAGAAATATAGAAAATGGAGAATGTGCAGCAGCAGATGGTACTTCAGAACCTTCCAGTTCACTTTTAGTAGCAGCACAACTTAGGGAAATAATTCCTTTCAGTGCTTTGCCGGATAGCACATTTCAACATATCCTCATGCCAGATGAAGATGGTGAGGAGGACTTGTATTGGAAGAAGGTAGACTTAGGGAGCTTAAAGGATCTTGATGAATCACCCTTCAGTCATGCTCCTTCATTCAAGTTTCTTTCTAATTCATGGTATATACCAAAGGAAGACAAAGCCGTTGATACATCAGATTTAGAAGTTGCAGAAGATCCCATGGACCTCCAAGGAATAGATCTGATTACAGCAGCATTACTGTTTTGTCTGGGAGATTCTCCAGGTGGGAGGGGTATATCTGATAGCCGCATGGTTGATGTTTATCATGTTGACTTTGGAACACAGACTTTTTCACTTCCATCTGCAATATTAGCTACAGATACAATGGTTGGAGAAATAGCTTCAGCTTCAGCATGTGATCATGCCAATCCACAGCTTTCAAATCCAAGCCCATTTCAGACACTTGGGCTGGATTTAGTTTTGGAATGTGTTGCTAGGTACCAGCCTAAGCAGCGTTCAATGTTTACCTTTGTATGTGGACAGTTGTTTAGAAGAAAAGAATTTTCTTCCCATTTTAAGAATGTGCATGGTGACATTCATGCTGGACTCAATGGGTGGATGGAACAGAGGTGTCCTTTGGCTTACTATGGTTGCACCTATTCTCAGCGTAGATTTTGTCCATCAACACAAGGAGCAAAAATTATACATGATCGCCATTTAAGATCATTTGGAGTTCAGCCATGTGTATCTACAGTATTAGAAGAGCCATCTAGAAACTGTGTGTTAGGATTACGTAGTGACCATCTAAGCAGTCTCCCATTTGAGGTACTGCAACATATTGCAGGCTTTCTTGATGGCTTCAGTTTATGCCAGCTTGCATGTGTATCTAGGCTAATGAGAGATGTGTGTGGCAGTCTACTTCAGTCTCGTGGAATGGTGATATTGCAGTGGGGGAAAAAGAAGTATCCAGAAGGAAATTCATCATGGCAGATAAAGGAAAAGGTTAGTTTAATTTATCAATCTCTTTTAACATAAAATAGGCACTTATTAATGCTATGATACATCTAATAACTTTTTGAAAAAGTGACCATATCCTATAATGTACTAAGTCAATATGATGGCACATTTTAAAAGTGATAATAGATGAGTAAAGTCATTAGAATTCTTAGTCTCCATCACTAGTATATCATAGATTTCTTGGCTTTAAAGTCTGTTCTAATACTTGTGTGTCTTCAGATAACCAATTTTCCTTCAGTTCTTCACTAACCTCTTTGTGTCTGTGTTACTACCTGTCTCTTCTAGTTTTATCTGAAACATTGTCGCCCAGCTGAGGAACCTAGGAGGGGATTTCCTTTGGCCTTCAATTGTGTCTACTTTAATAGTGTCTTTTTCAGGATGAAAAATACGTACACACAACACACATATACATATCTATAACTGTTACAACAGTTATCCTAGTAATTGACCAACAAACTGCTTAGGTGGTGGCCTGAATGGGTGAGTGATGCTGGGTGAGAAGAATAGAGTTTGTTACTGTGTATGGAGACTCTGGGTTTACTGCACAGGGGGATGAATACTATTTAGAAATTGATATGGAAATTTAGGTAGACTTAAATTTTATTTACACTCTGTTTTTGCCTAGCTTCTCCTATTAGAAGCTCTATCTAAGGTAATCACAGTACCTCAGATAGAGTCCCATAATTGTACCATCAACCAACTCTATGACATGGGGATTTCTTATTATCTTAGCTTATTAGCATAGCTTAGGCTCATTTCTTGCTAGCTCTTTTAAGTTAACCTGTTTCTCTTTATCTACCCTTTGCCTCGAGGCTTTTTACCTTTTTTTTCCTTATGTATATCTTACTTTCACTGGTTCTCTCTCATGTCTGTGTGACTAGCATCTGCATCACTGTCTGACCCTGGCGTGTCCCTCCCTTTATCCCTCATTTGTTCTCTTCTCGTCTCTCTTGAGCCTAGATTTCTCCTCCTACATATTGTCTCTGTCTAGCAGCCCAACCTATACTTCTTCTGCCTAGCTGTTGGCCATTCAGTTTTTGTGTATGTTTTGTTTTTAAGATTTATTTATTATGTATACAGTGTTCTGTCTGTCTGCATGCTTGCTTGCTGGCCAGAAGAGGGACCAGATCTTATTACAGATGGCTGTGAGCCACCGCGTGGTTGTTGGGAATTGAACTCAGGACTTCTAGAAGAGCAGTCAGTGCTCTTAACCTCTGAGCCATCTCTCCAGCCCCAGCCATTCAGTTTTTTATTAGAGCACTCAGGTGCCATGGTCAGGCAACATGAAACAAATGAAGCCCATCTTTAACTAATTAACTACACATTTTACATTGTTAAACAAATGCAGCAGAAACAAATTTACACACACCTTACACAGTTAAAACAATATTCCACAGCATAAACAAATGTAACACATCTTTGCATAGTTAAAATGTTCCACAACACATAATATGAATCTTTACATAAAAATGAACAAACAGTGTTTGGCTGCATAGCATTCAGATTTATGTTAATATATTCTTGACCCTTAGGTTTTATCTTTACTCAGTGCTCTAGTCTTTTAAAAAGTCTGTGTCTGCTTCTCTGTTTTATTGAGACTTTGACCAAAGAATGAACATATAAATTATTTTGAATCCTCCCCTCCCCCCCGAAAGGGTGTTCTGGTGACATAAAGGTTTTAGGAAAAAAAAAAAAAGGTTTTTCATCTAGCTATGTATGTGTATTTTTATTTTCTAAGTGATTGAGGGCATCTCTGTTCTTTGGAGTAAGATACTGTAATTGTTTTTGTCCTTAGTCACTAGTATTTATATATGAAATGAGATATTTTCTGGTAGTGTAAATTTCTACAGAGACCTAGTCTTGAAGATTAAATTGCTGTCATTTATACAGATTCTGTGTCCTATTTTCTCTGTTTAGCCTAAACGAACAAGTAAGCATCTACTGAACAAGTCTGCTTGATTATCCCACAGCTTCCCCAAGACTTAGGATGTCCAGCTTACTCTGCCCTCTACCCACTTAATCTCAGGAAGTAGCATCTTTGTTTACTCAGCTGCCCAAACCAAAGCTTTAGGTGTTAGGGTTGACTCTTTTCTATCCCCTTTATTCCCATATTCTAGTTGATTGGTCCTTTTTCAAACCTCTCAGATTTGCCTCACCATCTTACCTTTGAGTCTTAATGGATTACTACCACAGCTTTGGGTTCTTCTTCAATATAGTCTCTATATAAAAGTTAGCATTATGTATTTTAATTATATTTTATATTATAGTTAAATATAGTTGATTATATTAAAACTTAGTATTTATCCATTGCCTTATGAAGCCTTTAAACTGTCTCCTAATCTTATCCTTGCCTCTTCAGTCTCCTGTCGCTTCATACTCTAGTCACCTAGACTTAGAATGCTGATGTTTATTTCCTGTCTTAAAGATTGTGGATATGTCTCCCTGGTGTTCACACTTAAACACCTGCAGTGTGTTAAATAGCATGCAATTTTACATTACTTTCATTAACATATTACTGCCCCCACTTTCAAAAGAACGGTAACCTGTCAAATATTTATGTATTTATTTATAGTGATTCCGGGGGTTGAACCTAGGGGTTCCTGTGTGCCATGCAAATATTCTTACTTAGCTGATTCCCAGTCGCCTTTTTTCTTTCTTACTGTAATGGAGGCCTTCACTGAATTGCCAAGACTGGCCTAGAATTCACTTGGTAGTTCAGGTAGGATTTAAGTTTGTTATCCTCCTGCCTCATCCACTGGGTAGCTGGGATTATAGGCCTGGCAGCAATGATGGTTTCTCTTGTTAGCTGAAAATTGTTCTGTTGTCACAGAATTTTAAGGCATCTGGCTACTTGGAAGCCATTACCCTCTTGAGAAATCGTTATGAATGCTACCCCCATCCCAGTACTGCTGCTTTCTAGAGCATTTACTGCTTACCATGTGAAGCTGGCTTTCTGTCTTTGTGGCTTCCAAGTCGTATAGACTAATCCAACTGCAGCTAAGAAAATATTTAGGAAAAAAAATGCACTGAAAATGCACTACACACATATTCCTGTTCATTATTCCATAGACAGTGTAATATTACTACACAACAAATTGCATTTGATATCATGAGTAACCTAGAGAAGATTCTAAAAGTTTATAGGAGGAAGTGGATAACATCACTTTTAACAAGCCTGAATAACAATGGATTTATTCCTTTTTATGTTTGTAACTTGATATTTTATGTTTCTGTGTGAATTACAACAGCTAGAGCAGAGCCAAAAGGGCATTCTGATTTTCTGTCTATTGGACTATTTAATCTAAAGTAGAATTTTCTTTTAGGTATGGCGATTCAGTACTGCATTTTGTTCTGTTAATGAATGGAAATTTGCTGACATCCTAAGCATGGCTGACCACTTGAAGAACTGCAGTTACAATGTTATAGAGAAACGGGAGGAAGCAATCCCATTGCCGTGCATGTGTGTGACTCGAGAACTCACTAAAGAAGGACGTTCACTCCGCTCAGTTTTAAAACCTGTGCTTTAAGAACTGTGTTTACTTGCACATACAGGCAAGCACCTGGTCTGAGTACTTTGTAATATGTGGCACTGTATTAATGTATTAAAGACTACAACTAGCTAAATTTATTATCACTATGTACATACTGTTTTGCTGTGACATATATTTTTATAATTTACTGTTAGTTGGAAAAAATTGCCTTAATATTTGAAATGTGTGAAATTGTTGGAACATTGCTAGACAGGGTAATCTAATCTTTATCTGCATAATTTTTCAAATTACTAATTTTAATGGTGTGCATATTTAAGTTCTGAAAATTTTTGTTTCTCAAACTGAAAAGAACTTGACCAAAAAATTGATTGTTTATGTTTTCTGTGGGTTGAAGCCCATACTATCAAAAGCAAAACTTTGATTCAAAATTTTTCCTGCATAGATTTTTTTTCACAGAACACATTCAATTGTTTAAACACTACCAGAAAATTGTTATTAAGTTTTCTGATACTTTTCTAATTAATGATCGTATGTGATTCCAGAACTTAACCTAAAGGCACAATAATGACTTCATGCTTTTAAAACAACTCACAGAAATGCGTTCATCCTCTTTTCTTACTGCTTTTATGCTGAAAATGATCATATTCAGTTCTTTTTTTCATTAAATTACGTATCTGAGGAGCCAAGGCACAATGTATTATATGACAGATTAAAGTAAAAAAGCAAGCCTATGAATTTAACTTGAAATTTTTCATGGTGTTTCATATTTTCCTAGGTATCTAATGTTTGAAAAGAAAATATACCTCACTATAAGTTTGAATTTGACATATTGTTTGAATAAACTTCAAATATTCAGAATACAAAGGGTTTTGACTTTTTCAGGGGCTTTTAAAATGTTCATATAGTGAACTATATGTCTATAAAAATACACTGGTAGCCGGGCGGCGGTGGCACACGCCTTTAATCCCAGCACTCAGGAGGCAGAGGCAGGCGGATCTCTTGAGTTCGAGGCCAGCCTGGTCTACAAGAGCTAGATCCAGGATAGACTCTAGAAACTACAGGGAAACCCTGTCTCGAAAAACAAAAAAAACAAAAAAAACAAAAAAAAAATACACTGGTATTGTTTTAAGACATTTTAAAAATTGAAATTTTGTAAGTTAACATCAAACAGAAACCTGTCTTGGCTGATAATCTTGAAATGTTCTCACAATATGCTTCACACACTTCTCTGTCAGAACATAAGCATTGTGTTGTTTGGGGAAGATCAAGTGTGGTCATGAATAGTCAAGAGCCTAAAGTTTTCAAATTGATGTATACCAGTTCACTTAATGTGCTTGTTTTAAAGAAATGAACATGCAGTGTCCGTATTTAGAAGTAGATTCCAGAGGCAGAGGCATAAGTGACTTGTCCAGAGGAATGCTGGCAGTGCTAAGCTGAAATGGGTAGTGATGTTGAAAACCACCCGTGTCTACTCTTTCTATGGTTTTCAGAGTGCTTTGTGGTTACTGGTTTCTGTTTCTCAGATAAGGTAGTCAGACTGGGGAAGAGGGGTCCTTGGGCATTAAAGATGGATTCTCAGCTGCTCGGGATGTGTTGGCAGTGTCAAGTTCTTATTAGAGTTGAAAAGTGTGGTGGTAAAACTAGTCACTTGTGTTGCCTCATCTGCCATTTAACTTAGGAGACTTCGTAATTTCGGTGCTTAAACTTCTTTTTCAACTGTGAGTCTGAAATTGCATTTAAAAAAAGTAATAAAAAAAACTTTCGTTTCTGCCAAAAGGTAAAAATAGGAATATAAAATTATATAAAATAAAATTACATTTAAAAAGTTATATAAAAATATAAATTTGCTTTTTAAAATTTTTTTTCTGAAGAATGTGTCTAGGTAATATAAGCATTAACCTTTTGTTTTATGTTTTTACTTTTTAAAAATTTATGATTTGTAAACTTAAATCTAGCTCCCAACTGAGATGATTAACATTTTTTCACCTTTCTTTTTCACTAACTGAAATGGATATTTTAATAACACTATATGTACATGAAAACTATTTTTATCTACTTTTTTATTTTGTTCAAATAAATATTTTTTACAATTTATTCTGGGTGAAAAAAATGATAGTCAAACTAGACATATATCTCATTTGAGTTAAGCTAATTTGGCTGTTTTCTGAACGTGTTATTGTTGCAGTTAGCTTTAGATATCCAAAAATGGATACTTAGTAAAACTTGAGTCTTACAGCTACAGACATGGAATTTCACTTGAAATTCTGAATTCACTTGAAATTCTGGACGGAAAAACTATTACTCATTCTTCATGGCAGTTAATATTTAATTGCAGTTGATATCACTGCATTTTAGCCTGCAGTGATGTGGAGGCAACTTTGGGAGACACAGGAACTGAATGCTCAAATATTTGCTTAATGAAACAATTTTAGTACTAATGAAATCCTAAAGAATACAATGACCATGTTTTACAAAAATAGACATGAGCGTGGTAAGTATTGTAACAATATTATAGTCTTATTTTAAAAACTACTAAGAGCTTAAGTTAAGGCAGAAGTTGGACATTTGGGTTTACAGGGTTATCAGTGTCATAAAGAGAATTTCTCTCTGGGTCTTTGATGAATTCGTTACATGAGTGTTCCAAAGTACTATGAATTACAGCCAAACTTGAATTCACCTCGAGTCTAATCCAAAGCTTTCCAAGTTTTCCTCTAATCATAGGCATTTTTTCCTAAATATATTGAAATACAGCTTTTAAAAGAAAGTTAAAACTTACTGGATTAGTTACATTTATTAAATTAAGAAAAGACTATCTCTTAAAAGTGAGAACTCTGGGAACTTTAAAAATGTATAGTTTGTTATCTTTATCAATGCATTATTGTATGTTTAACTTAAAACAAGTTAACTATTCTGTATTTTACCAAAGTAAAAACAAGAATTATACCGGAAACCTGAAACCCAAAGAAAAACTAGCATGACTGCCTCTGAGCTAGTAGCTGTCCGGACTTAGCAGTGCACCATGACACGGATACTGATGTTAGAGTTTTGAGTTCCAAACTGTATGTAAAACTTTGCAAGAGTGGAACACTTGGGAACAAAGTCAGTAGTGCGCCTGCTCTTCATTTCCTCAGAGTGCTTCTCACGGGCCACATTTTTACCCTCAGACTTTGCTACTATATGATGAGTTTGTACTTTCCAATCTTTCCAGATAGAGATGCTCATTTATTCTCTTTCTCTTTTATTTGACTATCCCTGACTTGTTTTTTAGAGTTCTGATTGCAGACTTGAATTTGGGGCGTTCCTGCTGATTTATGACGGAAGGACATTTTTCTCTTACATTCTGGAAGGCTCTTGAGATTGTTGGTCGGCCGCAAGTCGCAGTCACCAAATTTTCTTGTGGAAGGAAACATCTGTTGGGTCCCAAGTACCTTCAGGAATTACAATACAAGAGCACTCAGGGGCATGTCATCTGCTTGGTGCTTTTAGTCAAGATGTGTTGTGCTTCCTTGTATGAGTCATTGGGTATTGATCTCTTTCAGGTATCTTTAGTCTTTCTCAGTTCATTTGATGAGTTTCTAATTTCCAATTTTCCCAGGTAACATCCCTTATGTTTTTCCAGCTTTATTTCATTAATACTTAATCCATTTTAACGATTTTATATCCCAGATTTTGAACTTGGAGTTCTGTCTAATGACTGAAGCAGTGTGATTTTATTAAATTCTCTACATTTTCTTGACCCGTTGCTTGTTTCTTACTTCATTCATTTCTTAGATTTTTTTCATTTCCGTTTTCTAAGACAAATTTCAAGTTGTTACTTCTTTATTGAATTACGAATTTTTAAAAAATGTAACATCCTTATTTTTTACTCAAAAGAGGAGCATTTCTTCTTTGAGAAATGACTTGTTTCAAGACTAAATTGAGGAGTCCAATTTCTGCTTACATTTTCATGCTGTGTGACTCCACTTTTGTTTCTTATAGCTCCTTCTGCATTTTACTAACCTTCATGTTTTTATTTTTCTCTGTAAGTAATTTATAGTGACTTGTTATGTTCTGTTAACACCTTATATGAATGAACTGCGTCTGGGTTTCCAACAGTCTTCCAAAAACATCATAGTTCATTTGAAATTTTTCAGTTGTCATCAAAATAGTCTCATAATTATGCAATTCATAATCCTCACAGTCTGATTCAGATCCCCAGGTGTGGGTGGGATGGTCATCCATATCATTTCCGTGTTTTATGACCATGTTCTTTCCTGAGCTGTTTTTATTCCCCTGCTCTTCATTTTCTTCCTTCTCAAGGGCAAGTTGCTAACCACCAATCTTTCCACACTTTTCTGCCTTCTGCTGTGAACTCTGAACGGCTGAGCTTGGGGACGCAGGGATATCCTGAGCGGTGTGTGGCTCTGCTCCATCATGCATTTCTTTTACATACTGTTTGCTGTTCTCTTTTCATGATGCCACCATATTATTATATTGTGAAAATACTTTCTTTCTGCCTCATATATTCAAATTCCTAAAATGAACTTACATGCCTCGTTCATTTGTAAAGAGAAACTTTGACCTGTATAAAATTTTAATCCTTCTTCGACAGTTTCCAAGCACAGTCATATCGTTTCTGTAATAGTCACATTCCAAATGTTCTGAGTGCTGCTGAGTGATGCTCTTATTAGTGCTGACTCAGGTTTTACTGGTGAACATGAAGTTTTTAAATTTGTAAAACTTAAGTTTCTTCAACATCTTCAAAGTGGTTTCATCTATCTAGTTTTAGGGGAAAGCTAGTTTCTGGCATGACTGTTTGTCTTAAGATATGTAATAAGAACCTCTTAAGCATGAAAAAGAAATGGTTTTGATATTGGTCTAGTAGGTTGATGATTTCTGTCTTTCGTAGTTACCAAGATAAAGGTCAAGTCTAGGAATGGAGGGCAGTATCAAAGTTCACTTTTAGTCTCAGCCTCCTTCACCAGAGGTTATAGCCTTTGCCAGTTTTAGGCTGTTTCTGAGACCTCACAGTTTTCTTGGGGGTCAGAAGCAACAATCTGTGTTTGGGTATCCAGGTGATCCTGATACACATTAAGAGGCAATTTAAATTTTTTTTTTAACTTTTAAAATTGTCTTTTTTTTCCCCTTTCTTTTCCTCCCCCCAGCACCTTCCATGTACCCCTCTTGCTTAAATTCATGGGCTCTTTTAATTGTGTATTTGTGTGTATTCCTAAACACATAAAGACAACATGCTAGTCCAGGAATGTTACCTATGTGTCTATTATTTCAGGGCTGACCACTTGGTATTGGATAGCCAATTGGGGCATTTTTCCCTCAGGAAGACTTTATCCCACTCTCAGTATTCCGTAGTTGACTAGTTTTTTTATCTATGGTTGAGGCCTCATAATCTTAGTGGAAAGCCTGGAACTTATCGGCTGTTTCTCCTCTGTTATCCAGGTGAGTGTGTAGGTGTGTACATATTTGAAATACTAAATGAAGAGCCATAATTTATTAAAACTTTAAATATATGTGTATATGTATATGTTAATTTTCTAGCCATGTGATAAAAATACATTGGGTACTATGACTTGGATTTTTGTTAAAAAACAAAGCAGTTTTTTTTAAAAAAATTCCCCTAGTATCTTACATGGTGTTGACTTTCTTTAAGGTAAATTACACTGTAAATTTTAAAGGTTCATTGTCAGTAACCTTCAGTCAAGCAGTCTCGTTCTCTTTAGTGATTGGAAAATCTGGTAAATGTCTAAGATTTTTAAAATAAGAAAAGTGTAGAAATAGAGAAACACTGGATTAAGTCCTATGAAGATATTTTTTGGGAATCCCATCAGCACAGTCAGTGAGAAGTACTAAGTGTAGATTTCTGATTTATCATGTATAGAAGCTGTTTTTAGGTCTTTACACTATTTGCATACATTAGTATTGTATTCTTACCTGTGTTTTCTCATTGAATAAGAGAACCTTGGTAATATTGATAGTAATGGTGTTTTAAACAAAGCTGTGCACATTGATGGTGTGGGAGTTTGTAACTATATTGAAGAGAGATTTTATTTGTAGAGATTTGACTTGGATTTTGGTGTAAAACCGATTTTGTGTGTGTGTTTCCATCCCCAACTAAAAGACATTGTGTTTATGTTTTAAATACTGTGAGGAAAGGCTATTCAAACACTTTAAAGTTTTTTTTTCATGAGTGACATACTACATTGGAAGTAGATGTAATTGTTACCTGAAGAATTGTTTTAGTGAAAACCCGGTGGTGGTGGTGGTGGTGGTGGTGGTGGTGGCACACCTGCAATCCCAGCACTGGGTGGGGAGTGGGGTGGAGGGGGGGTGGAGGGGGTAGAGGCAGAGTTTGTGGCCAGCCTGATATACAAGAGCTAGTTTCAGGACAGACACCAAAGCCACACAGAGAAGCCCTGTCTCAAAAACAAACAAACAAACAAAAAAGAAACGAATGAGAGCAGTTAGGTCAAATCTCTGAACAGAACTTTTTGCACAGAAAGAATTTTTCCGACACTGTGCTTGTCTGGTTATCTAATGTTGGTGTAAATGGCTTTGCTTTCTTGATAACTCTGAAGCAGAGTTTTGATTATGCCTTTAAAAACAAACAAACTCAGGACTAGCTCATCCCATTGTGCTTAAAATAATATGCCAATAGATTTTGTTAGTATTAATCTAAACTTGGTTTTCAGAAGGAAAAAAAAGTTTTGTTTCAGTGAAACCTAAGTTTAGTGAAATCTAGAAAAAGAAGGCTGGTTCTTTTGAAGACACCTTTTTACGTAACTATTTCTTGTTATTTAGAAGATTGTTTGAAAGATAATAGTAGAGAATATTGAGGCATTCTGTCTAATAGAAATACGTCCTGACAAGGATCCCTCTTCCACTTCACAGATGCAGAAAGAGAAGGAACATTTAAATAAAGGAAAGTTATTGTTGTCTGAATATTCACTTTTTATTTGGTAGGAAGAGATTTTGTGTAATGTCAAAAGGAAATACACGAATGAATTGTGGTGTGTTAATTTGGAATTCCTGCCCAGCTGAGACATTTTCCTAACGGTGTGTGGAATTTTGTTGCATCTGCAAAAATACATACATTTACTGCATATATGTAAATATCTGACATCTAATCTTCGTAATTGATCATCTTGAAGTTTGTTACCTTAGAACATTTCAAAATTTCCTGGTTGTATTGATGTTCCATTTATTAGGTGTAGAGTGACTTGACCTTAGTAAACTAACGAGAAGTAAATTTGGGTTACAAACATGATTTGTTAACACATTCTATAAATACAGTAAAAATTTGTTGATACAGATTTTTAATTTTCCAGCCCTTTGACATGATGGATTAAAGTTTCCATTCTTAAACGAAAAACATTTCAGAACTGATTGACAAGAGAAATAAATTATTTCTTTTTCATTAATACTAATACAGTTTTCAGCATCTCCAAAATCATTTTATTTACATGTTTGCATGATTATAATAGATAACGGCTTTTCTATTGCTATTTCTAGTGATGGTAATATTTCACATGTGGAAAGTAATAAGATTACATTTATCAGATTCTTAGGTCCAATTACCCTTTGCCATTAGAGATAAAAGTCGTTGGTTTTTGCCTTTTTAGCATAAATTATTTAAATTTTTCTCAGAAAAGATTATTAAAGAAGTAAATAAATTGGTATTTAATATTTGTCAAGAAAACTGATAAAGTCAGACGGTTTTCTTCTGTTTCTAGTCGAAAGTTGACATTAATTGTTAGGCTGTTAATGGGACAGTTAAGATCAGTGAAAAGAGGAAATTCAAAGATTGAAAGGAGGGGCCTGGGGTAATTGCTCAACTGGGGTAAAGTACTTCCTGTACAAGCACCGGGACATGAGTTTAATTCCCAGAACACATAAAAATACCAGGAGGCATTCTGGTACACTTGTAACCCTAGAGCTGAGGAGGTAGAGGCAAGTGGACGCATTGGCCAGCCAGTTTAGCCCAATCGGTGAATTGGCCTAAAATTCTCTAAAGAGATGTTCTTTAAAGAGATGGACAGTATTTCCTAAGAGAGGGCATCCTCCACCAGCACTTCAACAAAACACCCTGCCTTTTGATGTCCCACAATATTTTTTTCTGTTGAAAACTTTTGTAAGTTTTTGTTTTGATGCTTATTTATTCTGTGGCTTAATTTCTAATGAGGTGATCAAAATGCCTCGATTAATTATATGGAATTTTAAAAAAGCCTGGTCTGCTAATCAAATTTAGTGGATTTTGTCAACAGCTTTATTTAAATAACGTACTCAGCTTTTAAAAAAGTCTCTTCAGGTTCAACAGTAAACAGATTTGTAGTTTTGAAACATTTTAATTGTAGCATTCAGGTTTAGCCATATTATTTTACCAAAATGGGCTATACAAATCAAAATTAAACCACTATATGTTCAAGGGTAAAATTACAGAAAGAGTAATTGTTAGTTGAATGTCTTTTGCTAATTACTTAAACTAATCACTTTTATCTATTTTACATAAGCAGAGGCAACAGTACTGATTTCCCACACCATTCCAGTAACCCCGATATGAAATTGCTTTGAATGGCTAGTTTCAGTGAACATGACTTCTAAAAATGTTAAAGCTGTATTGTTTGCCTCAATGAATTTACATTCAGAAAAGGAACTGCTCACTTATCTCACATGCTGTGTAACTTTCACTGTAACCTTTATTTTTTTTATAAGTTACACTCATCACTGTCTTTTAAGTTCAAAATGATATGGTATTAACTGATAAAAATGTATGATGCTAGGCACAAAAGGCCACATGTAACTGCATTTATATGTACTAGAATAAGCCAATCCAGAAAAACAAATCAAATTAGTGGTTACCAAGGGAAAGGAGGATGTCTACTTAATGAGTACAGGGTTTCATTTTGGAGTAATAGCAGTCCTTTAGAACATGTTAGTGGTGATGTTTACAGTCTTGGGGATGTACTAATTGCCTCAAATCATATATTCTAAGATGGTAAATTTATGTTCTTTGTATTTTGCTACACTTGATTTTTGAGAAGGATGTGGTATTAGAGGTCATTATTAAGTCCCCACAAAATAAGTTTTCCCAGGGCTTATGAAATGTTCAAGCTGGAGTTTGGAATTTAAAATAATGCAGCAAATGTATTACGTTAAATTCTCAGGAAAATCTATGAGTCCCGTCTTAAACTTACTGATGACAGCAGTAGAAATAAAGCTAATTCCTCATAATTTTTTTATATTGAAGACAGCTGTGTCCTAGTAGTTTTCTTCTGTTGATGTTTTTTACTTTTTGCATTTTGTTATGATCCCTGTCTTAAAAATGCTTTGGAAAAAATGTATTTTCATTTTTTAAAATTTTATACTTTATGTTCCAAAGAACAAATACAATTGTGTATTAGGCGACATTTAATAAATTGAACTCTGCATTTTTTAAAAAATCCTTTTGTATTGTCTTGTGGAAAAGAAATTACTTGAATCTTGAGCTTTTAAGCCTTTAATGATTATTTAATATTTGGTGATTGAAGTTGTTATTGTGTCCATGGCACACTTATTGAACACACATTCCAGTTTCCGTGTAGGCTTGACTCTGGGAGACCTTTCAACGCTCAGGTTTTACAGGTAATTTATTATTTTTCTATTCTTTACCATCCATTAATGATGCCAGACAAATGGACGAATTCCAGTAAAGCAAAGGATTAAGGTAAAGATTCACTTAAAATGTTTATCCACATAATTCTCTAAATGCTTCCAAGAGGTGTTCTTTGGCATATTTATGTATACATGATCATCATAAGAAATCCATTTATTTCTCATGATTCTGGGAGGAAGGCTGACTTCAAGTCATTTAAAGCTGACGACTGCACAGAGTGCAAGGATACCAACTGCAAAATCGCAGACTCAGTGATTAAAAGTTAAATTGCTTTGCAAATAGCTGTACTTGTCGTCTAACTGGGAGTATTTATGCCAATTAAAGGGTATGTTCTCCAAGTGGAATGACAATAAGTATAATTAAATAAGATTAACAGAATGAGGATGCTGTGAACTAGATCATCAGGATAAATGGACAAGAAGAGACTTGTAGCTCTAGCTGCAGTACAACCAGGCTAAAAACCAGAACTCAGCAAATAACTGTACTTCATGCTCTGACAGTTGATTGCACTTTGTTACTCAAGTGATTTCTTATTAATGGAACTTGTGTACTGTGTAGGGACTAGGTCATTTAACCCATATTTCATTTCCTGTTCAATATTGCAGTCTACCTTTCTGATTCATTGTACTTTTTTCTCCAAAACTTTGTATCTTTTTATGTCACTGAACCTTTTCATCTATTTCCTTTGATAAAAATGTTCTCCTTCAACTTGCCTTGTTCATTGGTGAAGATATAATTCTGATCACACTGTTTTTAGACTTTCTCGTCGCCTTTTATTTTGATTTGTTTTTTTTAATTATTTTCTAGTACTAATCACACTGCAGTGCCATTTCTGTTTCCTAGTGTCTGTAGCAAGGTTACTTGTGTAGATCTCCTGTGTCTGTGCCTGGGTGAGACCCTTACATAAGAAGGCATTTATTAGATGTTTATTGGTGTAATTAGTGAATAATGATTAATTTTAGTGCCATTTAGTTAGTTTTGCTGTGTAATATGCAACCCCAAATTGCTGGTGTTTAAGCAGCAGTCTAGCAAACTCATGCTACGTTAGCTAGACTGTTTTTGTTTGGCCTGACTTACCTGCTGCCTGGTTGGTTGGCTCACATGTCCACAGTCAGCTGACTGATGAACGGAGGATTAGTTGATTTAAGATCTTCTTACATGTCTGCCTCTTGGCAGGCCAGATTAATGAGATGATTAGGTCATGTGTCTCTCATCGTCCATTAGGCCATCCTAGACTTATTTATACAGCAATAACAAGAACAACAAGCAAGTAGGTCCCAGTTGACAAATCATTTCTTTGCCACTGCTTGTTACATTTATTAATGCTCTGTTTTCCAAAGCAGCCCCATGGTCAATGAAATAGATTACCCGTTGATTGGGAGAGCAGCACAATCATGATAAAAAATGTAACATACAGGAATGGGGAGATTCATCCAATTAAGCCTTAAAGGTATAATATCACTAATTTCCATCATCCTCAAACCTCTTAACATTGTAAGAAAGGTCCTAAATACAAAAAAGTAATACAAATTGAAACCTTAGAATCTATCCCAGAAGCTATCTCCAATTGACAACAGCTCATGAAGGAAAAAGATAGTTGAGTTCAATGGATCACACTAGCATGCACAACAGGAGGCCTCCTGCCCAGTGGCAGATGGCCAACAAACGCAATGGTGTTACTGGAGATCTTTTGCCTCATAATGCTTTCTTGGAGCATTTTTGCCTTGCCTTTTGCTTATCTGTTATGGTTTCCAATTTTGTGTTTTATGGTGTGTGTGCCTGTGTGTGTGTGTTTATTGTGCTTTGTTCCCTTTGTCTGCTCTGTTTAATTCTGGCTTGTTTATTGGCCTGCTTGTTTTCTAAAGAGAGAGGGAAAGATAAAAGTTTTGGAGTTGGGGGAAGGGGAGGATCTGGGAGGAAATATGGGAGGGGCAACTATGATCAGAATGTACTGCATGAAAATTATTTTTAAGAAATAAATTTAAAGCAAGTTATATATTGAACATTAAAAGAATTTAATGTCAAAGAAAATAGAAGCTTCTTGACTAGTATTTCAAACCAAATTTTATATATCTCTATATGTATATATAGATACCATATTATCTTATTATATGTGATATTTTGAACCTTGTAATAGTACTCTACCAATTATTAGAATTATAAAATACATTTTGTGGCTTCTGTTTTCTGAAACTTCAGGAGTCACCATCATCAGTGATTTCTGAAATAATTTTAACCAAATATTCAAATATTAAGTTACTACTTCATGGAGCCATTTTATCTTTCAACAGCTTTTGTTGCAAAGATAATTAGCTTCAACATTGCTTCTTTCATCTAATGGTAAAACAAATTTCACGGGAACAGAATATGTGGAAATGCATTCTATATCTCCTGTATGCATAAAGGGGGAGGATTTTAGGAGAAATTGCTTGGTTAAGAGGCTGATAAGTCTTACCTTGGGCCACCTGTACACTGGAGGTCAAGAACACCCATGGCATGGTTTAGTCCAATCAAAGGTCTTAGAACCATGGAATACCTTCATTTTCATCATTAGGGAAGAGGTATTTTAAAGTGCTTATAAAACTTCTTTTTCTGTGTTCTAAGGAGACAACTTTACAAAGTTATTAATACACATCAGTGTTTAAAGTAGCTATTCCTGCCATCTAATTGAGTGTGTATGTGACAAGGGATTTGCATGCTCCAAGTTTACAAGTGTAATTCAGGAATCTTAGAAGAATGAAACTATCTGGACAAGCAAGAGGTAGACAAGGAGCAATTTGCAATACTGTCGTAGCTTTATTTGCTCAGTACAGGAGTGTCCAAAGTCATAGAGAATGTGAGGAAGATAAATAATTGCAATAATTCATGCTCCAATTCTCTACTCTGATTTTTACTTTAATGGTTCTGAAAAGCCCATGGTGTGTTCCTCTCCTCCTAAGGTTAGGAACCCAAGAACCAAGGGGATGACTTGTGGGTATCCTAACACCCCAAAGCCAGAGAACCTGCTCTGATATCCAAGGGTAGAAGAAAGTCATCCCAGCATCTAAATCTGCCTTGCTGGATTTAAGCCCGCGCTGATCTAATGGTGCAGGCCCACGTTAATTTTAGCTTCTTCCTGTGATAGATGGATCTTAGACAGCCCAGGCATTTTAATGAAATTAGTTTCCATCTGGTTTCCTTTTCAGTAGACAAGCTCTGGGCCTACCAAAGCATCTTTCTAGCTAACTGGGTAACCCTTAGTGTAGTTAAATTTGACATCAAAATCATTTATTACAGCTCTGTTCCTTGACAGTATGGCACCCGTATGCATGTCTTTAAACCACACTTAATCTTTAAGACAATAGAAAGGTTACAGTTCTACTTGTAGTCCAACAACTATCTTGTACACACCTAAAAACTTACCAATCTCTTCCGGAGTAAACAGTGCTTGAGCAATGTTTTCTCCTCTCCTAAGAACCTATAACTTACTATGATGCAAATTTAACAGCACTTAAAATACTGATGTAAATTTAATACCCATGGTGAGTCAGAGAAGACAGACAAATGTATCTAAATACACATACACATACAAATGCATCTAAATAAAATAGAAAGTAAGGCAGTTATAGTCAGTGTTGTGTAACTTGTCACATTGTGATTGTCTTTTCCACTGCTCATTCTGCATTACCTTTGCTGGCATCCAGTGTCTCACCTGGTTATCATTCTTTACCTGACAGTGTCCCAAACCTTCCTTTCTGAAGACTCTCAGACATTCTTACTGCCTGGACTGGATTATTGTGCTTTCTCATCCACAGTAAGTATAGGTATGATTGCAGGAAGGATTGTTGTATTCCAGATATTTCCTTTCTGCCCTGTGAGGCCCAGTTCAAGTTCCCCTGGTTGCTCTGTGTCAGTCATCCTAGCTACTGTTACTGCCCTCAGACTACTGACTCAAGAGGCATGAGGAGTCCAGAGTGGTCAGGTAGCAGCCTTAACCTCTACTTCAAAGAAATTGTGTCTCCAGGTAAAATCATTGCTCCTTCAGACTCTATGGCCTTCAAAACAGCAGAGCTTAGTGTTTGGCACTAGAAGGTGAAATTTTGCTTGTGGGATACCAGTGTTAATGGTAACTTATGCCACTCTTGTTGCCGTTCCTTCGTTTCTGGCTCATGAGCCCAGTCTGTGAAGTAAATAGCATGTGTTGGGTGCTGATACATGTACAGCCTGCATGGACAACCTTCTAGAAAGCCTTGCCTCGGCTTTGCAGAGTTGTCACTTAGCTAACACTGCATGGTTATTCCATCATTCTGTCAAGTCAGCTGCTTTTGGGTGATGGGAACATCGCCAGACCAGTGAACTCCAGGATTGTGACTGCATGGCTGTACTTCCTTCACTGTCAGATGCAGTTCTGTGGAAATGCTGTGATAGTGTATAAGGTTCTGTAAGTATACAGAGGGTAGTTTTGGTCGAAGTATTATATACAGGAACATCAAATCCATACCCAGAATAGCTGTCCCAGTAAGGACAAGAGACTGCCCTTCCCCTGATGGAATCAAGCTGCCACTGGTAGTTGGCTGATCCTCCCAGGGAATGGTATCATTGGGATTCAGTACTGGCCTTTACCATATTTCTTTGCTAGTTTTCTATTCATGTTCCAGTTTCTGACCAGACAAGGCTCTGACTACTGTCCATGAATTAGTATACTACCACACATCTGGTATCCTATGCAAAGCCTAAGTCTTGGTATACTGCCTGAAACTTGGCTGGCTAGGAAGATTCTCTGTTACTGTCCTTCAGAGATACCCCAGTACTGTGTTGCTTTAGTTGTCCACGTTGTAGTCATGCTCATACACTGCGTAGGAGCACTGTAAGCCATGCCCAGGTCTTATGTCAATTGAAGGAACTCCCCAGCCTTAGCTAGTGCAACAATGGGAACCGTGGCATTTGGACCACTTTTCCGTGTACCTTAGCTGTGCCTTCAACCTGCTCATGCTTGATCACATACACACCACTTCTGTTGGGTGACTAAGCGCTACTGGGCATGCCTAACTTTATCCTGTTTGACCAGATAACATCCAGTTCATAATGGGCGGTTCAGGTCACAAGAGTAGCTTGGCAGCCTGTGATGAAGCATCCAGTTTCTCCCAAAGCCAAGTAGCAGGCCAAAAACCTGTCTCTCAAGAGAGAGTAGTTATCTTCAGAGAATGGCAGGGCCATGCTCCAACTTTCAAAAGGTCTACACTGCAGTCTTCCTAGTAGGGTCTGCCAAAGGCTCCAGAGAGCTTCCTTATCTGGGGTGTACAAGGTGGACACGCAGAGTAGGGAAAGGCTTTAGAAAGGTTAGGCCTCAGAATGGAAGGAAAGAACTGGCAAGGAGAGAAAGGTCTCTGAAAAATATTGGCATAGCTTTATGAAAGCTTTCTGTGTTCCCTGGGAGATAGAGTTTAGAATTCTTGACTGCTGTTTAAAATTCAGCTCCTGGTAGGGACCAAGCCACTCAGAAGAGTTACAGTCTGTTTACAAAACTAGGAAAATAGCCTTGTTTTAGTTACAGTTTACATAGCTTATTGTTAGAAAGCTTCAGAAACAGGCAACGAAACAGAATTTTGTAGCTAAAATTCATGTATGGAGCTAAATCTCAATGTGGTACAGGCAATGGGAATTTTATTCCAAGGGGCTACTTATGTAGTTGCAAAAAAATCGGGTACATTCTGCATATAAAGTACAGCAGGGAAGGAGAGAGGACCTTTCCCAGTCACAGGATGGAAGAGATGTAATGGGTTGGCGGGAGATGAGATGGGACTAAGAAAGGCAGTGACCTGTATGGGGTAGAATAAGGGGAAATGTTTCCTTTGTCTTTTAAGTAAGCTGTACACATGAAAATATCTGACGATTCTTTTTCAAATAAAAGAGCAGTGCAGCTTTGGCTTATGCCCAGACTTTTTCTTTGAATGTCACAGTACAAATCAAACACAAAGCTGTCCACACAGGCACACACCATATTCATGAAGAAATTACTTTGTAATTGGGTTACCATGTTGTGTGGCATACTGTTCTGGCTAGAGACCCTGCAGTGAAAATGGTTTATCTGAGAAAGCATGAGTATCCACTATTGGAGCAAAAGAAGCGAGGCACAAAAAGAGTAAACACACTTTGTTCACGTACATGAAATTAGACCAGGAGGAAACTTCAGGAACAAGAAGAAAGTCAGCAGGTGTCTTTGGGGGAGGGGCCTGCAGGGAGTGATGGAGCTGCCTGAGGAGCAGGAGCCAGCCTCCAGCTTTGCTAGTTTTCTGCTAGCTCTGCCCTTGTTTGTGCTGCGCCATTTTGACCTCTGCCTTCTTGTTCTGTGGCCTTCTTGTCCTGTGGGATTCTCCCTGTGTATGCCTGTTTCCAAACTTAACCTCTTTAGAAGGACACATTCCTAAAGGATTAGACGAGTCCCACCTACTTAAGTGTAAGTATCTTAACAGCTGTGTCAACAGAAATCTTATTTCTAAATCAGGACACATTTTGGTTGAAAAGTACCATAGTTCAACTAGTAAAAAGTGATAGGACCTGGTGAACAAAAAAACTAGTAAAACCACACAGACATTTTGGTATGGCACATGCTTGTCAGTAGAGGAAATAAAGTCCACAAAACTAAGTGGTTCTGTCACCTTGGTGAAATTTCTATGATCCAGTCGTCTGGGACATGTCCATATTCCCCATCCAAGGTGAAGTTCCTTTATAGTGCCTTCCAAAAACCAAGGGAGATACACAACACTTACTGGGCACCTTTGGATTTTGGAGGTAGCATGTACTTCCTTGGGCATCTATTGTACCTTTTTTTTCTACTGCATCTTTCAAACGGTATCAGTTTTTGTTGTAGGATGCCATGCACACTACAGTGTCATTTGGACCACACAGTCCAGTGATGTTTAAAGGGCCATAGGTGGGCAATGATGGTGCACAGAGCTGCAGCTAATAGCTAATCACAGTGCTTGGCTATGCAGTATACTACGTCTTTTCTTTCATTGCATTTTCTTGATTTCTTAAATTGAGTAAACAAGTTCAATGCAAAGCAGAAATGAATGAGGCAAACATTTGACTCCTTCCATCCACCTTAAATGGAAAATATTCATCTTATCATTAAATTTGCTGTTAGCAGTAGGTTTCACTTACTGTTTGAATGAGAATGGCCTCTAAATGTTTGAGTTGTGGAACTGCTTGGGAGGATTAGATCTGACCTTGTTGGAGAAAGTTTGTCATTGGGGTGGGCTCTTCAAATTTCAAAGTACACACAAGGGCCAGTCTCACTCACTCTCCAACTTAGGGATCAGGACGTAAACTCTTAACCACCGCTCCAGTACAATGCCTGCCTGTTTGCTGCCATCATGATGATCATGAACTAACTCTGAAATAGTAGGCTAGTCCCCAGTTTTCTAAAATAAGTTGCCTTGGTCCTGGTGTCCTCACAGCAGTAGAAAAGTAACTAGCCTTCTGTCAAACTCGGGAAGTTCTTTTCTATTTGTAATTTTCTGGAAGATTTCAATATTTTAGATCATGAATGGGTGCTCAGTTGTATCAAATGCCTTTTCTATATCTGGCAAGATGATTCTTCAGTGTTTATACTTTGTCATTACTACAATGAATTGCATTGAATTCTTAAAGACTTCCAGAAAACCTTGCCTTTCTAAGATAAACCTTGCTCCATCATTGTGTATTGCTATTGTTATATTTATTGATTGATTTCATTGGTGAAGAACTTTTTCAAGGTATATGACAGATGGTGCCTTTCTCTTGTGTTTTTGTCAAAATTTGACCTGGGGATTGTGTTGATTTGTGGAAAGAAATCTCCCTTCTACAATTTTAAAGTTTGTCTGGATCAGAATTGCTTATTTATAGTATGCTTGATATGATTTACCAGTGCCTACTTGGGTATAGCATTTTCTGTATACAAAACTTTGTTTTTTAATTGGGAATTAAATAATTTAGTAACTGTAGGAAGTCATTGGGTTTGGTTTATTCAGTGAGTTTTAATAAATTGAACATCTCATTTATCTACTTTAAATGTCCATTATTATTTTGTTCACAACTCCCTAATACTTTTTTCCTTCTTTTCTTGCATATATATGTGTGGTGTGTGTGCATATGTGTAAGCATGTTTGCATATGTGGGTGCGTATGTGTGTAAAGGCTTGAAATTGTTGTTAGGAATCTTTCTCTATTGCTCTTCTGCTTTATTGTTTAGAAGCAGGGTTTCTAAACCAAACCCAGAGCCTCCCGGTAAGACTAGTCCAGCCAGGCAGCTTGCTCCAGGGATCCCGTTTATCCACCTTCTGAGGCTGTGATTACAGGTGGGACTCCTTGCTCATTCCGCATTTACATGGATGCTAGTATGGCAAATGCTGTAACTTCTTAGTCATCTTCTCAGAAAGCCTAATACTTTTAATATATACACGATCTGCTTCATAACCATCTCTCATTGCTGCTACTAGAAATTTCTGGTTTTGTTTTGCTCATTCAATCCAATACGGGGCATTTAGACATAAGTCATTTTTAAAAGGAATCAAGTGGGCTTTGTTAATGTTCTTCCAGCCATTCTCATTCACCTTATGTTCAATTTGATCTTTGTTTACTGTTTTCTTTTCGTGGAAACAAACAGTTAATTTTAAATGTTTCTTCTATTTTCATGTAGACATTTTAACATATAAAATTTTCTCTTAACTGCTGTCTCAGCAACATCCTCAAATCTTTCATATATGTATTCTATTATAAACTATTCAAATATTTCTTTTATCCTTGTCTTTATATATTTATTTGGAAGTATTCTTATTAAATTTCCAATTTGAGGGTTTTATCAGTAATAGTTGTTATAGGTTTCTAATTCTATTTTGCAAAGACAATATCATCTGTATGGTTGCTAACTTTTTTCTGATTTATCATGATATTTATGTTATGGCCAATGTTAACAAAAGCCAGTATTCACTTGGACAGAATGTGTATCTATAGTACAGGCTGTAACATTTAGTAATTGCTATTCAAACATTATAAAAACCTTGATTATTCCTTTTGCACTCACTCTACCAATTATTTAGAAAAGATGCCTTGGACTGCAGAGATGACTCAGCTATTAAAGGTTAGGCTCACAACCAAAAATAGAAAAGAAGCCTTATTTCCTTATTATGATTGTAAATGTTTAGGAATGCAACTCAGTGGTAGAGAGTTTGATTAACATGTACAAGACCCTAGATTCAGTCTCCAACATCACACACACACACACACACACACACACACACTCACACACACACAAAGAAAAAAGATCAATTATGATTTGGGATTTTTTTTCTTCTGTCGGTATTTACTTGAGATACTTTGAAACTTGCATTAGTTGTAGACTCCTTTAGAATTATTATCTTCTTAATTATTGAAACCATGGGCTCAATTCCCAGCACTGCATAAACCAGATATGGAGGTACATGTGTGTGTGTGTGTGTGTGTGTGTGTGTGTGTATGTGTGTGTGTGTGTATAATATATATATATATATATATATATATATATATATATATATATATATAATTTCGTCACTTGGAAGGTGGAGGCAGGAGAATCGTAAGTTCAAGGTCATCCTTGACTATGCTGCAATTTTGAGGCCAGCCAGGGAAATGTGAACACTTGTCTATGGTAAACAGTCTAAGTTGTGCCTCAGTTTTCAAAGATGCTATCTGTGACGTTTAGCGTTAGGTTCAGGTCATGTTATTAGCTTAGTAGAGTTTTTGTGTTTTTGCCTGTGCTTTGTGTTACGAGCTCCTTATTTGATTTTCAACAGCATGTGCTACACTCAAACAAAAACACTTAGATTAGTATCATTTGTATATTGCAAAGATCTACTTCTCAAAATGTCTTCATTTATCATTTCTTCCTTTTGCATCAATAATTCAAAATAAAAGGAAAATTATTATGACTTCACAGTTCTTAAGCACTTTAAATAATGCAACAGTAAATGGTGCCACTGTGATAATTATTAATATGTTTGTCTCAGAAAAATGGGTGTTTGATTATTTATCATTCTCTTCATATTGACTTTCACTTCTTTTTGTTCTTGTTCTACCAGGTATTTCTGGAAATGCTAATAGCAAATTGATTATGTGACACCAGAATGAGAGCTTGAAGATGATCTAGTCTTAAATTACTGAAATATTAACTTCTAATAGAGTTCACAACATCCTTACTGCGTTACTTCATTTACAGTGTCTCTTCCTGTCATTTTATCAGCTCTGATCCTGTTGTAGTGAGTGATTTCTTGGAGCAGTTTTCTCCTTGCATGCTATCCTGGGCACCCCTAGTATTCATGGTGTCAAGGCTACACAGGGGCTTTTTTTCCTTGTGTTTTCCTTGATTGCCATCTAGGTGCCAAACAAGTGTCTTCTAGACAAAACACTGAAGAAAATGTACAGTTCCTCAGTTGGTCTCCAAAACAAGTGCGCCTCTAAAAGGACAGAAAGCAGAGGTGCCTCAGAAACACGCCATCATTGTTGAGCCAGTGAATTCATCTCCACTTCCTTCTCCTTCAGATAGTTACTCCCCCTCAGTTCCAAATGAAATTCTTTTGCCAGCACTTGCTTTCTCTCTCTCTCCTTCTCTCTCTCTCCCCTACATTCAGGAGACCTTCTCCACGAAGTAACATTTCTTGCTCTGTGCATTCAAATCCTATCTCTGCATCTCTGCATGAACTTTTCCCAGTGTATAAGTTAACTTTGCTTTCATCACATAAATGGAGATGCCATGGCCATCCTCCGTTCATCCCATCTCATCCCACCTCCTACTTTTTCTTGTCAAGTTTTTCGGAAGAGTGGTTTATGCGCCTTTTTTTCCCCAAAGGTTATTATTTATTTATTTTTAAATTAGCATACAAAGTACGATATAGGACTTTTCCATATGGGACTTGGATTCTTCTTACTTTTTTTATTAGTTTGAGTCTTATTCACCAACCACCTTGAACAATTTGATTTCCTTTACAAGACCCCAAAGAAAGCATTTAAAAAGCCTTCCCTGTCCCATGGGATATTTTTTTGTCCTTATCCTACTCAAAATCTCTGACTGAAGACTTTTGATTGCCAAACTTTCCTCTACGTTATCCGCTCTTACTTTACTATTTACTTATCTATTTGTGTTGCTTTCCAGCTGGACTTCTTAAAGGTGTGGCCTCAGCTCTTATTCAAAGCAATTTCTCACTCTTATTACAAAGGTCAGTGCATCACAAAGACACACAAATTCTTGCTCTTTCTCAGTCCTGGAAGTGTTTTATTGTGTTCACCAGGGCTGGGAATTGAACTCAGGACCTTTGGAAGAACAGCCAGTGCTCTTAACCACGGAGCTCTCTCTCCAACCCCTTGAATAATACTTTTAAAAGTATGAAGCAATGGCTTCTGTTCACTGAACTGAGTCCCCAAACCCTAACTCAATTTTAATTGATGTTTTTGTAATGTCACATCCTTGTTTTGATACTATCTTTGCCATCTAGACAAATTTAATGTCATTTGAAATGTAGCATCTTTTATATTAGCAAATGAAATTACAAATTCTAAATACTTAAAAAAAAAAACATGACCTTTCAGGAATTAGTCTGAGTTTCCAATGTCAGTTTAGCTACTTAATTACCAGGAAAAGAGAAAGAACTTATGTAGCCATTTGAGCTTGTCTTTCTCAGTCAAGTTGACCGTCATTTTCTAGTTCATACAATTGTTAAGGAAATTTTATTTGGTAGCATAGACAAAGGATGATGCTCAGTAATGGAGTTCTCAGTCAATGCTCCAACTGTTATTGCCAAACTGCTTGAGAAAATCCAAGCGTCTCCAAGGCTAGACTTTTCCCCAAATTTCTTTTTATTCAGATGTTTTGCTTCTCTAAGAGATGGTGTGCGTGATAGACTGCTCCATAAAAACAAATACCCTGCAACATTTCTGTGTGCCTAAGATAGCTTTGTTTTTGCATATTTCTGCTTGTAGAAAAATGTCACACTTCCAATTTCCCAAGTACAAATTGTTAAACAAGTCTTACGTAAATGTGAAGTTTTCTGAAGTCAGTAAATATGAGAAAGAAATGAACATTTCTCCCTATTTCACCTTGGTTTTCCACAGTTACTTGCCAACCAACTGATATTTTACAAAAACTTCCTGTGAATATTAAATTACCATTGGGACTTAATGTTTGTTTAATTGAAGATCAAATACACAGTCACCAGGTCCTTGAAGGACACAATTTAAACTTAACTAACATTATCTCATTGTCATAAGTGGCCTATGTTTTGCCCTTTTTGTTCAGTAATATTATTATGTGTTGTTCCTTGTGCATGATAAATTCATAGTAAAATCTCTGGATCTGGCATTAAAAGTAAGGGCATGTCACATGTTAGCCACCCTTCTCAATGCCTCATGTGAGCCAGTCCTTCATGAACTTTCTTTGCCTGCTTCGCAAGCATGGATACGTCCTCTGGGTAAGATGACTGTACATCTTGTTTGCTTAGGGTGGACCTAATATCCATCACCCTCCATTGCTTTGGCAGTTTTCTTCCCAGGAGCCTGTTTTTTTTAGGCAATAGCTTGCACGGTCATGCTAGATTTGAAAAATCGGAGTCACATAGAGTACAATGGGAGTGACTAGAGCATCGGAGACAGCCATCACAAAAGTTTACTTACTAAAGAAAAGAGAGGAGTTAGAGGTTATACTTTTGAGGAACACATAGAGGAAGAGGGTGCTATAAAAAAGAACCACACCTCTGCCATCCCTCCTGCTGCAGAGGAGTGTCTGGTGCATAGTACCAGGTTTCATCCACAGGAAGTATGCGATGCAAAAACTAAAGATTAGGAGGACTTGGGACACAGTGCAGAGTAATCCTTGGAAGGATGACTTTTCACCATTTGAATAGTCTTTCAGGAACAGGCAGAATAGAATACATGCTATGACTTAGCAGTTCTATGCTAAAGAATATACTGTAGAGAATAGTTTGTTCAAATGTGCAAGATGAACCCAGCAGGGTTTGTTAGCTCCATAGCTCCATACTGAATGTAACTCATCTACCCAATAATAGAACGATTTATAAAATATGGATCATTCAAACAATGGACTATGCCACACACAAATCAAATAATTTAATTATACCTATATGTTTTATAATACGTGAACTTCAAAAACACACGTTGAGCTCCAAACAAGAACTAATATAGGATAGAAAGCAGAATAATTTCATCTAGACAAAAGAGTTGATGAAAATTTTTAACATGAGTGTTCCCTGAAGCAGACCCTCTAAAATGATTTTAGATTCAAATGTTAAGGTAAAACTTGAAATTAAAGGTTTGTACCCATTTTTGACCTATGAAAAATGTCAAATATGGTTTAATCAAGTAGTTTATTTAGTAAGGGAAGAAAAATAGCACAGTGATGTAGTAAGGAGGGAAAGAGAAAAATAGTGTTTGCTTGCAAGCCAGCTCTCACACTATCTCGATTTTAATCTCATCGGAGAAGCACTGGGGAGTTCATGGAAAATATGGAGAACAAATCTATTTTAGGGGTAAAGAGTGGCTATATTTCAACATTGTTTTGTCTGTTTTTGTTGGAAGGCTGCTCTGGAGTTTACAAAGTCTCACACAGCCTCCCAGTCTCACGCTAACATCTCAAGCATGATGGAATTATCTTAGGCACACATTCTGGAAGATATCATGACTGAGTCCACAGGCTGAGATGCCACTTAACCATTTCTCTTTCTGGGCACAACAGTAACTGGCAGTCTTCTAGTTTATCCAGTGATAAATACTTTCAGATGTGGGACGTGTTTCCCCAGATATAAAAAGGTTGGCCTAAGGTTTTGCTGCAATCTCAGGTGAAATGTGTAATACTTGTCCTTCACTTCCGAAGAGATCTACTTGTTGCTGCTGCAGAACCTCGGGCTCTAGAAGGTATTATAGCCAGCTGTCCATCTGGTATGCAGATACCACTTCTTGCTTTTTGGCTCCAATGATTCTGTCACATGCCGTTGCTTGTTGAAGCATTCGGTTAAGTGTACGGATGATGGAGGTTCCCTTGAACTATGCTTCAGTTCACATGGAGATTCTGTCCTGCAGGAAAAAAAAAATGGTACTCTCTACCACCATCCGTCACGATGCACACGGTTTAGAAAGGTGTCGTCCTCGACAAAATCACCTCTTACCAGGCTAGGGGCATGGGAATTTTAGAAATATAAGTAAAGAATATGAAGACACATAAAGATAATAAGATAGAAGGCATAGAATAATACCGGGAGGACATTCCAGTGATAACTGAAATCCTGAAATTCACCCACATTTATTTTTCCACAGCTTTTATACCCAACATAAATCAGGGAGGGTAACAAGACTTTTTTTTAAACATGATACAAAGAATAACACAGTTAATGACTATATCACTCTTAGACATCAAATCATTAGCATTCCGTTGTCTAGGTAGCGAAGGTGCTGAAGACTGACCCTTCCCCAGGTGACCTCATCGGTACAAAAGAAGCAGCAGAAGTACATTTGCATAACCTGACCAAAAGAAGCAGCAGAAGTACATTTGCATAACCTGACCACCTGTCAGGATTGAATGGAGCTATCTTAATGTCAGAAGAACCAAGAAATCCTGAGTTGGGGCATCTACGCTTGTGGATCATTTGAGTAACCTCCAAACTCTCTGACCGGCAGACAAGGTGGAAATGGGTCCACATTTTTCGGCCTCCACAGAAAGGGCAAAGGTGATGAACTGGATAGAGTTGTGATGAGGACCAGTCAGGTAGCCACTGTGGCAGCTCTTCTTTCCAGTCAGGGCTCAGGAAAAGACCACTGTGGAACTGAGTTCCATGTTATCAAATAGGAATGATAAGGTTTTGAGGCAGAAACTGCCTCTGCCTGGTGTCACATTGTTTATTGCAGGGAAGCTCTGGTTCCTCAACAAAGGAATTTTCAATGTTACAGCAAACATCTGTGCAAACATCCCGCGTCAGTGTTCAGTTGGTGGCTCCTCCATTTCTGAGTACACTCTCTTGTGCTCACCCCATAAGACTTCCCTTTCCTTCATACTCTGAAGTAGTCATAGCTCCTTCATAACCTGTCATAAAACAATTTCCACATCTTGCTTTATCTCTCCTCTGCCACTATATTTTAAGGAACCATTCCAGTAATGTATAGAGACTGGCTTCGGTAGTCCTTGCTAAGGCATTATTTACTGAGTCTCAGGAAAGTGCCCTGAAGTTAAAAAGCATATATTTACCCATCTTACATTCTAGGTCCTGTTTCAGACAAGTCTTCACAGTTTTTGTCTGTATATATTAGCCAGGTCCTATGACACATTAGGTAATTTGTTTCCTCTTGGGGTGAACAGTTCTCCAGTTAGGCCCAAATTGGGCATAATTCTCATAATGTCTGTATAAACCATGAAAAATAGGGTTAAAGTCTTAAAGATTTAGATAGACATGTTCCTTTCCTTCTGTATAGAATTGCTGGAGTAAATGAACACACATTCCCCTTTGGTAAAAAAATCATGAAAAAACTTCTAGCCCTTGGCTTCCCCTACAGTTGATGGGGAGTAGTTATGAGAACTGACTTAGGTTTGAAAATTGCATGATGAAGCAATGTTTTTCCATTGTGACAGATGATTGTCCTCTGCTCTGGTCTTGAAGTTATGATTTTGTTGTTGATGTTTTTGCTGTTTTGGGGAAGAGTCTCTCTGTTGTCCTAGAACTCACTATGTAGACTAGGCTGGCCTTGAACTCACAGAAATCCACCTGTCTCTATTGACAGCATTCTAGTTAGAACAAGTTAGTAATATACAAGTCTGAAAGCAAGCCTTCTGCTCCCCATTCTGACTTACTGTCTTCCATCCTCAAGCAGGGCCAGGCATCTGAACTTCAGCTGGAGAAGTTGAGCTTTTACGCAATTCAGGGTGTCCAGATCACCTGTTCACGATCTGTAGGCCCAGGAGCTGGAGAATAGCTCAGTGGCTAAGAGTTATCAAGTAGGAATGATAATAATAATAGCTCCTCTGGCTGCTCTTCCGGAGGACCTGGATTGGATTCCCAGCACCCACAAGGCAGATCACAACTGTCTGTAACTCCCATTCTGGAAATTCTGACATGCCTTTCCAGCCCTTGTGAGCACCAGGCACTCAGGTGGCACAAAGACATATATGCAGACAAGACACTCATACACACAGAGAAAATGAAAAACTTTAAGCCTGTAGGGCCAGAAATTGGGTTATTCTTGTCCTACGTCTCGGGGTCCCACTCCTTTATCAGGACATTGATTTAACATAGGATAATTGCTGGTACTTCTAATTCAGCACTGGAACTCACAATTAGATCCTGTGCTTGCTTTCTTGATCGTCTATTCCGTAGTCGAAGATAAGGAAGCAGAGTGTCCCCTTTTAGAATAACCACTGTCTTTCACATCCTGTAGTGAGTTGAACTGTGTCCTTAAAAATATATGCTGAGATGCCAGTCCTTAGTGTTGGTAGCTGTGGCCTTATTTGGAATTCCGCAGTTGTGGAGTTTTTGCAGATCTACTTAAGTTAAGATGCAGTCATGCTAGATTAGAGCTGGCTCCACATCAGAGCCTACTACTTTTATGAGAAAGGAAGAGGAGATTTTGAGATAAAGAGACAGACACGCAGAAGGAAGAATGCCATGTGGTGATGGGGGCAGAGACTAGACTGACTCACACGCAAAGGCCAGGACCTTGGAGGATTGCTGGCCCCACCCAAAGTTAGGAAGTACCAACAGAGGACTTTCCCTGGAGCTTTCCTGGGATCGTGGCTCTGCCTGGAGCACTGACTTCTGGCCTCTGGAACTATGAGAGAATATGTTTCCAGTTTGTATTGGTTATGGAAGCCCTAAGAAACCAGTATAATTAGTGTTATCAAACACGTGTCTACCGATCTTGTTCTGCGCATGCTCCAAATTTAGCATTGCTAGGAAGCCTTGGGATGAGCTTCTTTGTGTTTTTTTTTCCTTTTTATTTGCTAAAAGTTTCACATATATAATTCTCATTCATTAAATTAAAAAATAGTCATTTTAATATGATCTTAGGGATTGGATCCAGGAATCTGCTCAAGCTAGGTAAGTGCTCTACCCTGAGATTTGTCCCCAGCCTTGAAAATGCATTTATTTTGAGACAGGCCAAGTTAAATTATTCAGGCTAGCTTTGAATTCCCTCTATATTTAAGAAATAGCCTTGAATCAGTGATCCTCCTGCCTCAGTCCCTGGCATCCATCCCAGCCTCCCTGGCCTGGGAATTGCATTAGAAAAAAAATCCTAAGAGGGGAGGCTCCACTGGCACAAAGAAATCCAATTAGGTCAGATCAAACCGAATTAAAATGCTCGCTCTTGGGTGGCCGAGCGCAGGCGCATGACGGGGAGACAGGAAAGCGGGCAGCCCATGCAAACCCGGAACCACATGTTTCTCCTCTGGGAGCCCACTTAAATACCCTGTGAGAGCAGTCCTGACTGTGGCATGCTGGAATTTGGAGTCCAGACTAATGCAACTCCCCAGTCCAGTCCTTTTACATCTTTGTTAGATCGCTGCTTCTGTCTTCAGTGAGATTTCATTGGGCATGTGTCTTAGCTATTGTTCTATTGCTATAAAGAGACACTGTGACGAAGGCAACCTATAAAATAAAGAATTTAATTTGGTAGCGAGTGTGGCGGCAGACAGGAAGGACTGGCACTGGAGCAGTATCTGAGTGCTTACATCTGACTGGAAGTTGGAAGCAGGGAGGCAGGGTGGACAATGGTATGGACTTTTGAAACATCAAAGCCCTCACTCCCCTTAACACAGTTCCTAAAAGGTCACGCCTCCTAGTTCTTCCCATCAGTTCAACAACTGGAAACCAAACATTCAACTATATTAGCCTGTGGGGATCATTCTTATTCAAACCACCACAATATGAGACCTCTTAGCCCAAACATGCCCTCCATCTGTCTGCCTGTCTCTCTATCTCTTTCTCCCTCCTCTCCCACACTACTATGTGAAGTGTAATGTATGAGTTTATTTTGGTGATTAAGATTGCTAATAGCCACACTATCAAGAAAAATAGGATTACTGGTAAACTGTAGTCAATGAAACTACTGTTGCTTGTGAACTTATAATTAGTCCAATAAATTTTAATATTGTGGAGAGATACAAGCATATTAATTCTTGTTTCTTGACAGCACATTTGTGATACCCACCAATCATGAACAATGCATATATTGTTCAATGATATATATATATATATCACCTTCCTTCTAATTTTCTCTCACTTTACCTATGTGTTAATTATATTTATATTGAATGAATATCTGTCTAAGTTTATGGACATTGTATAATCATTAAAATTAAGGAACTTAACATAAATACAATAATAGGTGTAGTCCTTTTACACTTTTGCTGGTAGGTCTAGTAATGTCCTTTAGTGCATCTTTTTTCCAGGTTCAGGGTCCAATTTAGGATCATGAATTTCATTTTTGCCAAACTTTTGTCACCTTCAAGCTGGAGGACTCATCTAGCCTTTGTCTGTCATGGTACTGTGCTTCTGAAAAGTGTAGATCAATTTATTATAAATAAGTCTCAGTTTGCCTCTGTGCATGCTAATTAAAACACCAGCTCAATTTAGGCAGAAACAGTACATAGAAATAGTATATAAATTTCTATTGCCTTATGCTGCAGTCCTTCTCTAGCCCAGGTCTGCGTAGTAGTTACTGTTCTTTGAGTAAGTGTGGCTTAGCCTATTAGAGAGTGTGGCTGAGGGCTCTGTCAGGGTAATTAGACTGGATTATAGCAGAGAAACCAACCAGATAACATATTTTCCATGTCTCTGATTGAGTGGCAGTCAAGAGACAGTTGGGCACAGGAAGAACAAAGGGAGGCACAGGAGAGAATAGCTGAGTCATGCTCAGTGGCAGAGCACCAGAGATCAAAGATGGCCAGCTTTCAGCATGCAGCTCTTAGAGTTGCTGGTTCACCAGCACCACGCTTGGCTCCAATAGACCATGCTTTGGCTGTGTGTAAGGTCTGGCTGTGTGGCTGTCTGTCTGTTTTATATGGAGCTCTAATTAACTGAGGAAACCTAGTTGGGCTTCTCTTCCTTCTACGTTGAGACTCAAGATGAGCTAAATGATGCAGGTATGGCTTCTAGTGAAAAAAAAAACAAAGTTCCTCCATTTTGACCTCTGCCTCCATTTTGTGTCTTGTGTAAACTATTTCCCATAAAACATTCCAGTCCTCAGAAATGGCTAGGGGCAAAAGTAATAGTGTAGCCATCTGGAAAATATAGATTTAACCGTAGAATATACCCACCCGAAGGTCAGTCGATAAGAAAAGTTGGTAAACAACAGGCAAGGTTTGAAAATAAAATTTGTGGAGAGTCCCTAGATACGAGCCAATCAGGATTGAACCCATCACCCCACACTCTGCTAATGTAACGTTTCTGGTTTTTGCCTTTAAATAGTGCTCTCTAGAAGGGCAGGGTACCTCCTCTCACTGCTGCACTGACGGGGTCTCTGTCAACTTGTAATTGTGCACTCAGTGAACCTTGCTTTTAGATTTAGGGTAGTTGGTCTCCCTGGTGGTCTTTTGGGGTCCCACAGACTGGGCATAACAGTAGGATGCTACAAACAAGCAGATCAGTAGCCGCTGACTACTAGGGCTAAAGGAGACAGTGTGCCTAAAAGAGAAAGTAATGCATCAGCAAGGAACCTCACTGCTGAGCATATGGTTTGTGCTTCAGCTAAATGTGCCAGTGCTGCTCTTCCTGTCTTAGACAGATGTAAATGGGAAGACAGTAGTCTCAAGACTTACAGTAACATCCCAGTGCAAATACTGCTTCCTAGAATGTCCTTTAAATCAGAGTGGGGCTTAAAATGCTGTTTAAATACAAAACTGTTGCCTTCAAAGAGTAATAGAAAATATTACAGACATAGCACTCTATGGCTACATGTCCATGGGAAAAAATGCCCTTCTTCCTTCCTTCCTTCCTTCCTTCCTTCCTTCCTTCCTTCCTTCCTTCCTTCCTTCCTTTCTTCCTTCCTTCCTTCCCTTGTTTCTTTCCTTCCCACTTCCTACTTTTGATACAGTCTCTTGTGTAACTCAGGCATGCCTTGAACACAGTATGTATTGCCATGGATAGCCCTGAATTTTCTCTAGTACCAGGATTACAGGAATTCACAAGCATACTCAGTTCCCATGGTGCTGGGGCAGGAATCCAGAGCTTCATGCATGTTAGGTAAGTGCTCTTCCAGCTGAGCTCCATCCTCAGCAGACTCTATTTTCTTGAGTCTTCTCAGTCACCGACTGTAAATGTTACTACTTTAGCTGTTTCATGAATGCTTGAAGTTGCCATGTGGTACTTCAGTTAAGGAGAAAAATCATTCATGTTAAAGAGACTGTATAGTACGAATTTTAATTGTTCATAATAATAAAAACTTGGAGTCAGATATTAGGGAGTGAAGCTGAGAGATCAGAGAAGTAGTGCAGTCAGCCACTAGAGCAACCTTTTATCTCTACCAATGTTCAGACCAAAGGGGCAATCGTGTCCTCAGACTGCCTCCTCAGACTGCTCCAGACTGCATCCTCAGACTGCTCCAGACTGCATCCTCAGACTGCAACTGTCTCACCAAACCTCAGACTGCATCTGACCTCCTGTCTCCTCCCGCCTTATACTCCTCTCTCCACCCAGCCATATCATTTCCTGTCTCCACCTCCCTAGTGCTGTGATAAAGGCATGTGATCCCAAGTGCTGGGATTAAATGTGTGAATCACTACTGCCTGGCTTCTAATGGCTTAGGTCTGCATTCTGATCTTCAGACAAGCTTTATTTGTTAAAACACAAACAAAATATCACTACAGGACTGTATGTCTGTTAATTATTAAATTTCAGGAATCTTAGTTTATAGATGAAAACAAATAAATAATAAGCCTCCATATGAGTCTATTTTCTGATATCGGCAATGTAGCTGAAATGTAGGAATATACCTCTTATAGCCTGTAGCTCTAAGCATAACAGATCTGTCTTTGACCGTCCACCCGTAAAACTAAGTAGATTGATTGACTATGAAAGGGATTGATATGTTAAAATGAAATTGTGTTTTTATTTATTTCTAGGTACAATCATAGAATCAATTGCCACCCCACCTGGAACATGTAAACTCAATTAAACTGTGAGCTGTTTTATTCAAGTGCTTTTAGTAGCCCCAAAGTGACTGTTTTAGAACTGGATGTTTAACTGAAAGTTAAAGATTTTTGAAATGAATCAATCATATCTTCAGAGTGAGAGTAAATTATATTTTGTAAAAAGAAAATATGCTTGCATTACAAAGATATTTACTTGTGAAAAGCAATTTCATGTATTTAACACTAAACAAGTCTGGTAACTTAAAGGAGATGGTTAACTGTGTATTAGTCTTTCCATGATATTTGCCAGGTAAGCCTGTGGGTGCATGAACACATATTCACTCCTGAAGGTAGTCAGCAAGTAGATTGTCAGAGCCAACACTGTGCACATCTTTGCCACCAGGAGGAATGAGACCACACCGAACTCAGGTCTCTTATTAAACAGGGGATATGGAACGGCTTATTACTTGATTTTAACAAGACTCATGTTCTCTCTGTTCACATTCAAAGGTTCAAAATACTATATTTTTTCTTATCTATTTTCCTCTTTATAGAACCTCTATGCCTATCTCCTCATCTATTGTCTATATTACAAATTTTGAAATGGGAAACATATAAGCTAAAGTGTATAATTAGTCTAAACAGTTATTGAGACAGGCAAAATATGTTTGCCATATAATTAACATACAGTTTATGAGATTCTGAATTCATTACTCTGAAATTACATGCTTGAAATGTTCTTCCTCTCTGCTTTTGTTGATACTGGTCCCTGGCTTAGCAAGCAGCTTCCTTTCCTGCAGGAAGAGCCCCCTTTCCTTCTTTCCTGATGCTCCATTAGAGGCAAGTACTCTGTGATGACACCTCAGAGCTGCCCAGGCCCTTCCAGCTGCAGCCTCATCTGGCCCGTAACAGACTAAGGGCTGGATTAGACATTCCTCCATCACAAGCAATTTCATCTCATTAAAATGTAAAGACTGTGTTTTTATATTCCACAGCTACGTTGAGCTCAGTGATGGCAAGGGACACATCTTGGGTATATTTGTATGCTCCATGTAATCCAACTAAACGACAAATTTCTCAAAAGAATTTGTCATGGAGTGTTTTATAAATAGATATGAATAAATTTTAAAAGATTACTGTTATCACCTCCCACTACAAAGTGCAAATCAGTACCCTGTTGTAGGCTAGAGCAAGCACATCTGGTTTTCTAAATTCTGAGTAATGAGGTTTAGGGTCACTATCCACTGAAAGTTGGTAGACTAGGCAATCTGAATGCTTGAGATGTTGAAGCAGGAGGACCAATGTGAGTCTCAGGCTAGCCTGGGCTACATACCAGACTCTGTCTCAAAAATTAGGGATTCAAAACTCAAATAACTTGAAAAGACCAGACAGAATAATTTAGTAAAATGAGTAAATGTTATCTATTTTAAAAATAATTATATTATTACCTATTTTATATGTATGGGTGTTTTGCTTGCATATACGTATGTGTACCATGTAGTGACCATGGAGGCCAGAAGTAGGTGTCAGATCCCCTGGGACTGGAGTTACAAACAATTGTGAATCTCCATGTGGGTGTTAGGAATTAAATCCAGTCCTCTGGAAAAGCAGCCAGTGCTTTCTATCCACTGACCCATCTCTCTACCCTCCCAAGTTATCTATTTTAATATCTATTATTGTTGTAAGGAGGTTGCTTGTTGGTTCCCAGCCTCCCAGCTAGATTAGACCCGAAATAATCACACAGAAACTGTATTAATTAAATCACTGCTTGGCCCATTAGCTCTAGCTAACTCTTATATCTGAATTTAACCCCTTTCTATTAATTTATGTATGGCCATGTGGCTGTGACTTACCAGCTAAAGTTCCCAGTGTCTATCATCTCCAGAGGCTCCAGGGCCTTCCTCTATTCCACCTTCCTTGTCTCAGCATTCTGTTTAGTTTTCCCTGCCTGACTACGTTCTGCCCTATCAACAGGCCAAGGCAGTATCTTTATTCACCAATGGTACTCACAGCACACAGAGGGGAATCCTACGTCATATTATCTATTCACAGTGCTCCATAACTATCACTGAAATTAATGTGAGCTCATTTTTTTGTCATCTCTCCAAAGACACCTAAATTCTTCAGTAGCTGTTTCCTATTTTCTTTACTCTCCCGTCCAATCCTTGGCAGCACAAAACTTATTTTCTACCTCTGCAGATGTGCTTAGTGTGCTCCTTTCACATACATGGACCCATGCTATCCATGGTGCTTTGTGGTTTTTAAGTAGCATCATGTTTTCAGGCTCATCTGTGTTGTGACAAGTATCAGTAGCTCACTGCTTTCATTCCATCCCATCACATGGTTTCACAGTTGTGAAATCCATTCTTAGTTGATAAATGTTTGAGTTGTCTCTGGTTAGGATTAGTCTGAGTGATGCTCCCATCAGAATTCACGCAAACACTTGAGTGATGTGTGGAAAGGAAGTGATGGGTTGTATAGCGACTTTATGCTTAACTTTTTGAGGAATTGTCAAATTGATTTCACTATTTTACAAATCTTATGAACATTAGATGAAGTTCCAAAAACTCAATATTCATGCTATATTTAAAAATGCTATCAGCTGAAGGGGGTTACAGAGTGGACTCTTCAAGTTGAGGAATAAATAACAGCTTGGATTTAGCTTGTTGAACACAGTTTGAGTAGTAGATACTGGAATGCCAGGCAGTCAAGCCCCCCTGGCCCAGGCTGGCCTTAAATTTGCTCTTCTCTTGCCTCAGTCATCTCACCAGTGGGATTCGCCACTAGTTATTTGCTACAAATTTGCTACAAATTATTTCGTTATTCATAAGATTTTAATGCCTTGATTTATTTTACTATTTATTATTAAGGCCAAATACCGATGTCTATTATGTTAAATTTTGTACATATTCATCTATTAACGATGTGGGCATGTTCTCTCTAGTATAATAGACCAACTGAAAATGCAGTTTAATAGCCCAGTAGAAAGTTAATCTGCTTTTGTACTGTAACTTAGTCATCTTTCTCAAGGTTTCTTTCAGTGTTTGTTGAATTCTCTTGTTGGTTCACCAACCTGTCCATTCTCTCATTTTATTTACATAAGAGTTACTTTGGAAAAGTATACTTTGCCTGTCTTGTTATTACATGCTCAGATAAATATTTATCTTAGAATATATGGTTGGTTAAATATTAAATTTTAATTTAATTAAAAATTAAATTAAAAATTAAATATGAGTATATTACCTCCAGGTATTACACAGGTTCTTTAGAGGAACAAAAGCAATAGTGCCTACATGTGTCTGCACATGCATGTGCACTCCTGTACACATGATAAATGGGGATTGATTAGATCCCTTACATGATAGGTCTCAGTTCAACAGTGGAATATACATGCTGGAGAAGTTGAGAAGCTGCTCAGATCATAAAGCTAGGTACTTTAACAGTCCCAATCCAGCACAGGAGGCCTGGAAGATCCCTTGAGAGACTCTGGCGTTTGGTCCACACTGGGAAGCCAAAGCTGGAGTTCCATGTCAACAGGGGATAGAGCTGACGGGGTAGGGGAACTGGCTCAGAAAGAAACAGAAGCAGACAGGTAACACTGCCTTTTCCTTAGACCTCTTCATAGGTGAGCCATCTTTCTCGAGGTGCCTTTCACTTTGATGGTGAGACTCCCCCAACAAAGTTCCCAGTACCCTCTTCTGGCTTCCACAGGACATCTGCAGTCACATGGATATATGTCTAAAACATCTTTTCCCCTCTATTGGATGTGAGATTTATTGGTAAGTGTGACTGACAGGGTGTGGGATTCAGCATGCAGGAGGCAAGGCCCATTGTGTGCCAGAGGACCATAATTAGGGACATTTGTCATCAGGGATGAGCAGCTTCTTGATGTGGGATTCCCCTCTGTATGCTGTGAATATCATTGGTTAATAAAGAAGCTGCTTTGGGCCTATTGCAGTGCAGAATAGAGCTAGGCAGGGAAAACTAAGCTGAGTGCTAGGAGAAAGTAGGCGGAGTCAGAGAGAAGCCATGTAGCTGTTGAAAGAAGCAGACAACACCCTGGAACCTTGCTAGTAGGCCATGACCTTGTGGTGATGCACAAATAGAGAGGGTTAATTTAAGATAAAAGAGCTAGCTAGCAATACGCCTAAGTGACTGGCCAAACAGTATTTTAATTAATACAGTTTCTGTGATTATTTTGAATCTGGGTGGTGGGGAAATGAACAAGCAGCCTCTGACTACAACTTCTCAGCTACCACATCTTCAAATTTGCCTGTTTTAAACTTAGTGGAGCTCCCCACCCACTTCTCTGAGATGTGGATCTTTTGGTTTCCAGGGAACTTGGTCATGTCTCTGTACAGGGCCTCCATCACATGTTCCTGGTTCTACAGCTTGGCGTGGAAGGACATGACGGACTTACTAGTGTGAGTCCCGGCCACTGTGCCCTGGAACCTCTGAACAGCACACTGTGTAACGGTCTGAAGCATTGACATGGGAAAGTCAATGGGAAAGTCATGGGAAAGTACGGAGATCAGATGTCTGATTATCCACCAGAAATGTCTCCACAGATCTTCACGGAAACCCATACAAGTATTAGGCTACATACCCTACTTCCTGGGACTTGTGTGCAGCCATCACTCACCAGACCCCCATGAGGAAAGGAACCTTGTCTGCTTAACTTGAAGTACTTTTATCCAGTGAATGTAGTGGTGCACGCCTTTAATCCCAGCACTTGGGAGGGTGTGAGCGAGTTTGAGACCAGCCTTGTCTATACAGGGAGTCGAAACCATGTTTCAAAAAATAGAACAAAAATTTATGTTTATTCTTATTATATAACACACACAATGATTAGACAAAAATAAGCAAACAGTGAATTACAGAATGTTCAGATTGTTAAAGACATTTTGTGCCAGCTTTGTCCCATTCATGGTTTCTTTCACCAACCTTCATCCTTGTTTCTCTAAATCTTTTTAAGTGCCTGTAGGAACATCCCTTCTAGCGGCCACTCAGTGTTTTAAAGAAAAGACAGACATTAGTCAGCTGTCAATCCCACAGAGTTGGGATCTTTTTATACCTGAGGGAGGCCTTCAACCTGAGTCTCTAACCTCGAGGTCTATAACTGCCTTGGTCCTCACTCTGTCCTGGCGGAATCCATTTAGGTCACAGCCTTAACAGAGGCCCTGCAAACTATTGTTTAATATATGCATATTAACATATTAGTATACATAGTTTCATTAATATGTGCATATTATAGTATGTATACATATAAAATGTATATTAATAAATGTACACATATTTAGGTGTTTTTAGGTAGATTGTTAGTGTGATTTCTTAGAATTTTTTCAGATATCCTTGCTATTCTACTCACAGTGTTGAGTAATAGGTATGTAATAATCCTGTTGAGTTTGATAATTAATATTTTATCCTTTGCCATTGCTGAAATTGTTTTATGCTTTCTAGATATTTTCTGGTAGAATTTTGGTGATCTCTAATGTACAGTATTATGCTGTCTGAAAAGAAGGGTAGTTTGATTCTTCCTCCCCTCTTTGTAGCCCTTTAATTTGCTTCTCTTGCCTTATTGCTCTAGTTAGTGCTTTGAGGGTAGCATTGAAAAGAAGTGAGAATAATAGATACTCCTGTCTCATTCCTGACTTTGGTGGAATTGCTTCAAATTGTTCTATAGAAAGATGTTGGCAGTGGGTTTCTTATTTATCCTTTTATTATGCTGAAGATGTTCCCTCTGGTCCCACTTTCTCTAAGACTGTTATCACGAAGATGTTGGATTTTTTGATATCTATTGGGATGATCATGAGATTTTTGTCTTTAAGCCCTTTTCTGGTTTATTGAATTTATTGACTGGTATATGTTGGACCATTCCTGCATTTCAACAATAAAGCCAACTTGGTAATGGTGTAAATCTTTAAAAAAAAAAAAAAAAAAAAAAAAAAAAAAAAAAAAAAAAAAAAAAAAAAAACAGAGGCCCTGCAGGGGTTCTCAGTTGAGGGTGGAGGTATGGTTTCACAATGATGAGGGCAGATGGGATGGGCAGGGAGGTGCATGCTGCAGTGTAATTGTATACTGGGGATCCTTCTGTTTGTAATTATGCGTATGCATGTGTGTCTGTGTGGAGGCGTGTGCAGGAGAGCAGCTATCTGGACAGGCAGGGAGAGAACACTGAATCCTCTAGCCCTGGAGTTATAGGCAGTTGTGGTTGCGGGAAACTGAACTCCAATCCCATGCACAGGCAGGATATGCTCTTAACCAATGAACCATCTCTCCAGCCCCTTGGGGATAGCTTTGAAATAAACATTTTTGTCGCATAAATGAAGACTATAAACATAAGTAAGGAATAGGGTATAAATAAGGGGAAAGGAACGTGACAAAGGAGCCGGTGCTGATACACTGAGGAAGGAAGAAGGCCTGCTCTGTTGTCCCACATTGCAGAGGGGTTTAAATGGCCTAACTGAATGTCTCCAATCCAGAAAAAGAAAAATAGCTACGATTAACTAATGCACACTTCTTGATAATGCTGTTTCAAACTTTCTCTGTGTTTTGCTCTTTAAGGCACAACAGCAGGAATGTGTATGTGTCACATTTAACTTTCAGATACGTTCTGTGAAGTGATAAACTGATACTTACACAAACTGAGACTTTGATCAGCAAGCGTGCATCTATACATACAGGCTAGCTCCCTGATTGGTGGAACACACAGTCAGAATCATAAATCACAACGGAACCAGGTGATGGCAGTCCCCAAGGGCACTTTGAAAGAATGCATACTTGAATTGGATCCTGAAACTCACAGGTTTGAATTTATTACACATTCTCTAAGAAATATTATAGTTATATATAAGATAGCATTACAGAAATGGAATTCGATGACAACGAATTGGTTGGTTTTTTAAAAAATGATGACCAGAATTATGTTACTCCATGGAGCTCAGTCTTTGCTCTAAATTCAGCATGTCACTGAAGCATTTAAGTCTGGCTGCAAATGGATTTATAAATAATTTCTTTGAATAAATACCAACACTCTTTGAAATAGAAAAGGAGATTTGACAAAGAAAATCCAAGAAAGAAAAAGATCTTGGTGTAATGCAGTTTAATCACTGGATACTCTATTGTGGCTGCTTAAGTCTGGGTTTTTATTATTGACAGAACAAATGCACAGGCTGGGTGTGGTAGTTCAAGCCTGCGATCCCAGAATGTGGGAGGATGGCGCAAAAGGATCGGGAATTGAAGGGCAATTTGGGTCACATATTGAGTTTGAGACCAGGCTGGGCTATATGTGATGCTGTCTCAACAAAGAAAAACAATCAAAAGCCAAACATAAAACAGGATATAAGATCATAAAGCCTTAATTTCCTGTGATTTAATGACAAACCCTCCCTAAATATCAAAATACTTGTACAGATTCATTGAATACTTTAAACTTTTATCTGGGGTTCATCGATGCTATTATTCGTAGGGATGAAATTAGTTATAGGAAATTATGAGACATCAATATCTTATTAAAAGATATAAGAGTAATATTTGAATATGTCTGGAGGGCTGGTGAAATTCCTCAGTGGGTAAAAGTGCTTGCTGCCAAGCTTGGCAACCTGACTTTGATCCCTGGAACCCGAGAAAATTGTACTCGACACACACACACACACACACACACACACACACACAATCACACACATATGAGAGAGGGGATAAATAAACATAATAAAATTGAAAAAATACACATGGATTTAGATGCATTCTATATAAAAATTTCCTACCCAAAGAACTTTCTATACACCTGTCTTTACATATTTAGCTGTTAACAAAATGGATGTTTTTTAGCATGTGACTTTTCCCTCTGATTCCCGTGGACTGACCCCTTCTGTACCTTTGTTTGCTTGCATCTGAGAATGGAGATAACGTTGTAGTTACCTTGTAGGAATGTTGAGAGAGTCAAATGAGATCATCTAAGAAGAAAAACTGTGCCTGGCTCATAATGAGTCTCAGTGGCTACTACTGTGGCTGACTGACCGTCAATATTTGAGGCCTTGACATAACAGTGCTTAATCTACATTTTGGTATTTTATTTTCCACTTGCACTCTGCTTGGTACAGAGTGTAACGATCAAATTCTCACCATGTTGAGATTCATGATTAAGTAAACTCACATATTTTGATTAAAACGTTTAGTATCTTTATGATGAGAAAGAAGAAAAAGTCAAAGTCCGTTGGACCAACATATTGTTTTCTTCCTGCCATGTTTTCACTTCTGAGAGGGAAGGGCTCACTCTGGAGGCCTGGCAGGAAGAATTCCATGTGAAAAAACGAAAACACCCGGGCAGGCAGCACCAAGCCCAAGAGTGCAGAAGACCCAGGGTCGGCTTCCGTAAGAAACAAGCCACAGAAGTCTGGATTCCAAAATAGACAAGCAGGGCTCTTTGCAGGGCCAAATGACCATTATCTTCCTAAAATTACTCCAAAAATGTTTTGGAAGACAGACTTAAATAAACTGACCCGTTGGCCACTTTCTGCTCACTTCTGTTTTGCTTCTGAAGACGTCAAGTTTGGCCAGCCTTCCTGGCTTACATTTTCATGTTTATCCTTAAACACAGCAACCATGCAAACTCTGAGCGGAATGTCTCTGTTTAAGAGTAGCATGCTGTATTTGTCTACTAACTGTTCTGCAAACCGAGTTTTGTGTATATTGTATTTTTTCTACTTTTACAGATTTTCTTCATGTATATAAAATTCTGGTTTTCTTCTACACCAGCTTCCAAATACTGACAACCATGTTTCTTGTGATTTTAACTCATTTAAAGGATGCATATCATGTTAAATATTGGTAAGTATATAAAGAATATCAAAGTAGTACTATAAAGCAATTAAGAACAGTGAATGTAAACAGAACACTTCTTTATTCATATCAGTAACAAACTAAACTGTCCCCCTTGCCTCCTGGCAAAATGTAGATTTTTTTTGGCAAAATAATAACAGCTGTTTCTTGATCCAAAAATGTTTTACAATGAAAAAACAGTGCTAATATTTACAAGAAGCAAAATTTAAACGGCAGGTTTTTAATAACAGACACACAGACACAGAGAGACTCCCCTCCCTCCCCCAAACACAGGTAGCCGGACTCAGGGCCTGTAATCATAGAAAAGACAGAGGCAGAAGGATCTCAAAGGTTTGAGGCCAGTCTGGTCTCCACTTTGAGGCCTAGTTTCTAAACTTACAGGTGTATCATCTCACAATCAAGGTGCTTTAATCTTGAGAAGGCCATTTTCCATAGGCTACAAACAGGAGGTGGTTTTTGCTCTCCCTAGGCAAGGGTAAAGTAGTCTCGGTGTGTTTGACCAACTCTGGATTTTGCGTTTGGAAAGCTATTATCCATCTGCATTATTCCCACTTTATAAACAGAAGTCACAGAGACTAAATGTTGGGCTGCTGAGAGGGAGGTCCTGGATCTCGGCCCAACTTCACTGGGGGTAGGGTGGGGGCTCAGCCTGGATACTATTTCCTCACTCGTGACTTAGTAAAGGTACTTTCCAAGCTCCAGGAAGGTGACCGAACAATGTCGAGTGCCACTTTCCTCTCCCGTAGCCCCACGGTGGGTCCCGGCCTCTCGCGGGTCCCGAACGCCCGCTTCCCGTGGCTCAGCTCCCCGGTGCACTGGGAACCCACAGCCGCGGCCGCGTGACCCGACCACAAACGCGCGGCACCGCACGTGTCCGCGCGGCCCCGGGGCTCGCGCCGCCGCTCGCCAAGTCGCCCAGGACGGGCGGCGATCGGGGCCCTCGCCATGCTGTTCCGCTTCGGCGTGGTGGTGCCGCCCGCGGTGGCCGGCGCGCGGCCCGAGCTGCTGCTCGCCGGGTCGCGGCCTGAGCTGGGGCGCTGGGAGCCGCGCGGAGCCGTGCGTCTCAGGCCCGCGGGCACCGCGGCGGGGGCGGCCGCGCCGGCGCTGCAGGAGCCCGGCCTGTGGCTCGCCGAGGTGGAGCTGGCGCCCGACAACGAGGCGGCGGCGGCGGCCGGCGAGGACACGGGCCGCGTCGACACGTTCTGGTACAAGTTCCTGCAGCGCGAGCCCGGAGGCGAGCTGCGCTGGGAAGGTACTGCCCACCCGGGCCTCGGGGCGCGCACCCCGCCGCCGACGCGGGGCCCGTAATCCTCAGCTCCCCCATGCAGCGCGGCCGCTGTCTCAGGCGCGCACCCCGCAGCTCGCGCGCTCCTGAGCACACCCCGCAGTCGGTCACTGCTTGCCCCCCAGACCTGCCCACTTACTTGACCCCACCTCGCTTCACCCGTTCCTGCCCTAGGCCTGATTGAGCCTAGGCTTGTTGCATCTTGGTGTGTTTTATCCTTTCAGTGAAAAAATACTGTGCACCTGTCACTGTGCGTTCAGGTTCTTTTTACTTTTAGAGATTTTTGGACTGGAGTCCAAGTGCAGAGTTTTCTTCCCAGCATTTGGGAATATTTCTCTACAACAGATTCAGAGAAGCCAATGTGTAGCCACTTAACATTTCAGTAAGGAATGCCCTGAAGAAGCGGTACCAGCGTGTTTACCCATGACCCAGCGTGAATTGACACAGCCTTTTCTTTGAAGGAAATGACCAGGGTGAAAAATTGAGATTATATATGCTTGGTGGTTTGAAAGAAAATGGTCCCCAAAAGGAGTGACAATATTAGGAGGTGTGGCCTTGTTGGCAGAAGTATGCCACAGTGGAGGTGGGCTTTGAGAGCTTGTATATGCTCAGGCCACACCCAGTGTCTCAGACCACTTCCTGTTACTTGCCTATCAAGGTGTAGAACTCTTAAGTTCTGGACCATGTCTGCCTGCACATCACCACGTGGCACCGTGATGATAATGGACTAAACCTCTGAAAATGCCACCCCAATTAAAGAGTTGCTGTGGTTATGTCTCTTCATATCAATAGAAACCCGAACTGAGACAGCGTGGCTCAGTGGTTGTTTAAATGCCATGGAAGGAAGGCTTCTTGAGACGCTAATATGGGCAGAAAAACAGGCCATTAGCCAGGAAAGATGTAGAAGCCAAGAATCTAGAAATAAAATAAAACAAACAACAGCAACAACAGCCGAAGAATATGGTTTACTGGCATATGTTTATTACTTTTGCTGTTCCTTCTGGCCACTCCTGAGTTTGATGGTCAGCTGGCATTACTGTCTTTCGTTATCCCAGAAGCTAGAGGTGCTGGCCTCTGCTTGTTCTTTCTTTGAAGTGCCTTTCTGTCAATATTACTATGGATTTCTCCACCATAAAATAACTTCTCATAACTTTAAAAACAGTGTAAGGTATACTAGAGTTTTCATTTCCAGGTTCTCTCCTTTATTACCTTTTCTGACATCACCTAAGATGCCCAATAATTTGCTTCATTGCTATTTCTTAGTGCACCCTCTTTAGCTTGTGTGCTTTCAGTCTTTCTGAGGGTCACCACATACATTATTTATAATTTGTAAAAATTCATATCTATTGATATCTGCTGTAAATGCATAAAATTAACAGCTGCACCTGCTATAAAATACGAAGAATTTAGTCCATGCTCGTTACCTCTTTCTTCCCTACTGATTTTATATCCTCATTTTAAATTGTAGAAGTGATATTGACTTTTATTTTATAGAGGGTTTATTATTACCCTATTAAAGAAAATTGCTCTTTAAGCAATTTCTAAAAATAATGCACACACCCCTCTCCTTTCCCTCACCCTGTCTCTGTTTCTACATTAACCTTCATGTGTTCATGTTCTGTTCTTTCCCTGTTAGCAGTGCCCTCATGTGGATGGGTTGGTTGGTGCTAAGAATTAGAAATTAATGAGGAGACTTGCCATGCCCTGTGTTTAAGAGCAAGGATCGTTGGACTGTCACTGCCTTACCCAGAAATATGGTTTTATTAGACTAGCACAGACTGATATCAAGTGATGCACATATTAAGTGTTTGGTAGGGTCGAAGGCTCTCTCTCGCTCACTGTGTGTGCACTTATTAAGTGTTAGGGTTGAAGGCTCTCGCTTACTGTATATGCACGTATTTAAGTGTTTGGTAGGGTTGAAGGCTCTCGCTTACTGTGTGTAGACCAGGCTAGGCTGCAGCTGGTTGCAATCACTCCATTCTCAGCCTCCAGGGTGCTGGGATAACGGGTGTAAACCATCCTTCTTAATTTTACGATTGTCACTATAAACCAAGTGGTGCCAGGATGGTGGCATGGGGCTTTGCTCCCATCACTCAGGAGACAGAGGCAAGTGCCTCTCTGAATTTAGAAGCCAGACTTGTGTATGAAGTGAGTTCCAAGACAGCCAGAGGTATACAATAGAGAGACCCTGTCTCAAAAACACCAAAATAAATATTTTTTTAAAAATTAAAATGAGTTCTCGGAGGTAGAGATTATCCCTGGGTGGGTAAAGTTCCTTTCCTTCACAATAATGCCCACCTTGCTCAAATTTTGCTTGAAACGATTTCAGAATTTGTTTTACTGTATGTTCATATTGAAAAGTTCTCCTACAACTTAATTTCATATTTCTTCTTTTTTAACTATTTTAACAGAAAACTCACACTAGCCCTCAAGATTTCTTGCTTACTCACAGGATTTAATGATTGAAATTTTGCTTATTTTGTGAAAACACCTTTTCTTGCACACCTGGGATTCCTGTTGCAGTTACCACTAATAGGAAGCTCCCCCCAGTGCCTGTGGGAGACTTTAACAACAAGCACCCACGTTTGCTGCCTTGCTTTGGATCTCACATCGTCTTTCTTGAGCAACTTAATCATTGTTTGTTGTGTTCTCTAATATGGGACACCCAGCGTTTGAGACCCCCCCAAGTCCAGGTTGGTCATTTGGTAGAGCATTCTGACCTCAAAGCCCTTTGCTCTTTGCCGTCTTTGTCTCAAGACCTTTGAGCATCAGCATTGGTTGACTATTCTAATGTCAAACTCAGTCTATTTTTTTTCCTTTGGTGGAGGTGATCCATTTGGTTTTCCTTTTAAGCTTTAATTTTTAAAATAAATTGTGTCAGGATGTGTCTCACTATGTTTAGTGTTGCTTGACACTTTATTGCTTCCTTTAATATCAAGAATTATTTTCTTCAATTCATATAAATATTTCTTTTTAAAAAATATTTATTATGTATACAATATTCTGTCTGTATATGCCTGAAGGCCAGATGAGGGCGCCAGACCTAATTACAGATGGCTGTGAGCCATCATGTGGTTGCTGGGAATTGAACTCAGGACCTTTGGTAGAGCAGGAAATGCTCTTAACCGCTGAGCCATCTCTCCAGCCCTCATATAAATATTTCTTTGACTATTTTCTTACCTATATTCTTGTCTTTTTTTCCATTTGAAATGTGATAGTCATATGTCTTCTGCTTATGCACTAAGCATCTCTAAAACCTTTTTCTCCCATTTTTATCTTTTACGTATAAATATATTTCTTGTGTTTCTGACCTTACCACTTGATCTTCTATACTCATCCATTTCATAATTTTGTCAGTGTACTGAAATTTTCACTTTTGGTGGTCATTATTTTTCATTTTTTTTAATTGTATGTGATAGGTGTCTTGCTGGCATTTATTTCTCTGTACCATGTGCTTGCAGTGCCTTCCAGGCCAGAAGAGGGCAGTACAGATGGTTGTGAGTCATCATGTGGGTGATGGGAATTGAACCCTCATTCCCTGGAAGAGCAGCCAGTGGCATCTTAACCACTGAGCCCTCTCCCTGACTCCAACAGTCACATTTTTAATTTCCCAGATTCTCTTGGTCTCTTCCGATGCCATTCCCGTGTGTCCCCCTCCCCCGCTTCTCTGGTGGTTGTTAATGTATTATGAGTCAAAGGATGTTGAATAGAGTTGGTTAAAGTTGGTTTTGTCTTTCATTAGTTTAACCAATTTGTCAGTAATTGCTTTTTTTTTCCTGATGGCTTCATTCATGCTGTAGATTTTCCTCACATATTGGGTAACCTTGGTATAGCTGCTCTCTGGACAAAGGATATGTAGGTAGCTCTGCTGCTGAGGTTGGTTTAGTTTATCCAAACCCTCCTCTGAACAGGTGGGGGGTGGGCAGCAACGCTGGTCCAAAGCCAGAGCTTAGGGTTGCTGGCGACAGTAAGAGACTTGAGGAAATTTTGTCAAAAGCTTCTGGTTCACTGACCATTGGGCCATGTTACTAATATTTCCTGAAACAATCTAAAAGACAGTGAACAATTAGTATACAATTATTACTATGAGAAGGATAGAGATCAGTGAGCTGAGGGGAGAGGTAAGGATCAGGGCCCCAGAGGAGACATACTGTGAATCTGCATTGAAATTGGCCCATGGAGGTCCAGGTTTATAAGCCAGTGCCTGGTTCTCCAGCAGATAGGGCTGAGGCAGAGCTGGTCCTGCCAATCTCTTTCTAGGGCTGAGTGGGATGGTGAGTGTCAATGACCCAGACCTCCCCCGGCCACCAAGAAGAAATGCACACTGAGCCTAGAGCCTGTCGAAGCAGGATCTCACTTTATTACATCAGGGCAGAAACTTATATAGGGCTAAGGTAGTGGGTGGAAGTCTTGGGATGGGGTAAGGTAGAGTAAGGAATAAGGGCCGGCCAATAATATCCTGCCACATCAGCAGTGGCTGGACAGAGGTGGGCCTAGGTCAGGCTGTGCTAAGTCACTCCTCTTCAAACTCAAGTTAGGAGCAGTAAGTTACATTGGGCCTCACTAAACTCAAGTTAGGCGCAGTAAGTTACACTGGGCCTCACCAAATTCAAGTTTGGTGCAGAAAGTGACACTGGGCCTTATGAAGTCCAACAAGCCAGTTTATCAACATATTTTTTATTGAAGAAGAATCAAGTGCCTCCCTTTTTGGCAGCCAGCACATCAAGGACCCTTCAGTTGTGTAGGATCATTGAGGTTAGGGAGGTAAGTTTGTTCTGGAGCAGTTGTAAGGTTGAGGTTGACTCCTGGTTGGTGTCTGCCAACTGGATAGAGATCTGGGAAGGTAGATGTAAACTATGACCTAATTGCCCCCACCCTAATGACCCCCACCCCCTGAGAGACACCTGTAGAAGCCACTGAGGTTGCCAAACTTATCCTAGATATTACTGAGAGAGCTGCAGCAATAGAGTGAGGGAAGCGGGACCACATGGAAGTAACTGGGAGAACCCCAGTGAATAATACATGAATGGATTAATGACATACTAGCTATCATTGTGAAATATGAAGGAGTATGTTCTTCCTCTTCATTAAAAACTTTAAAAATATTTTATTTAAAATATAAGTACAAAAGAAAAACTTCACCAAATGTACAACAGACAAAATTAGGAGTATTCAATCCATTTTCTCAGACCAATCAGAGTTCTTAGGTATTAATTACTTCCTAGTGTTGAAATGTCAAAAAAAGCATATACTTAAAAATAGAAACACCAGTAGTATACCTTTGTACTAAAACCTTTTTGAAAAAAAAAAAAGATCTAGAAGGGGGAAAAGTCGATTCCTCAAGACTATGAAACAAAAATGCATTAGGGAGTTAGCAAGTAGAAAAACCTGTCAGTCTGTTCCTGGTAAAGTGTTTCTTCAAAGAAAACTTCTTAGAGACTGAGGCTGATATATTGCCTTACTATTTCTATTGCTGTGCAGAGAGTATGACCACAAGAACTCTTGTAAAGGAAAGCATTTAATTGTGGTGGCAACTTACAGTTCAGAGGTTTAGTCCATTGTCATGGCAGTGAGCAAGGCAGCTTGCAGGCAGGCATGGTGCCAGAGAAGGAGCTGAGAGCTCATATATCTTGACTCACAGGTAACAGGAAGTGGTCTGAGACACTGGGTATGGTTTGAGCAGATATGAGAACTAAAAGCCCACCTCCAGAGTGACACTCTTCCTCTAACAAGGCCACACCCACTCCCACAAAGCCACACCTTCTAATAGTGCCACTCCCTTTGGGGGCCGTTTTCTTTCAAACTACCACATATATATTCAAGAATATAAACATTTTTTTTCCTTTTGGATTACCTGAAAACAAACTCTTAAAGTTTATTTCAGATGAGTGAAAATATAGCCAAATCTGTCTTGATACAGCATAAAATGCAATGGAATATAGGCAGATCTATTGTAAACTATGGTTTACCTTAAAGGAAGGAGATGAATGAAAGAAATCTCTGTACTGTATGCACATATTCACAGAGCAAAACATTGTATGTTTAAAGTATTATTTTATTTAGAATATCTTTGTTAGCTCGACTATGCCTACTTTGGTCCTTACTAGACTTACATTTTACCCATTTGTCCTAAACCCTGAGAATAAAGTACTTTTTCATTCTGAACAAAAAAAACAAACCAAGCAACTCCTTTGCTAGGCTCGAAAGACTACAATTAGCTTAGATTGCAGTGGGTGCATCTCATAATGTAATGCTATATTTCATCTCTGATCTATCCAAGCAAAAGTCACTGTCAATATTAAACAATTATTCCACTGAACAGTGAAAGTTTGTCTCTTTAAAAATAAAATCAACTTGTAAACTTTGATCAGATGGAACACTAAAATGTTTTTATCTGTCAAAGCAGGTCTGTGTTTTTTGTTTTGTTTTGTTCTTTGTTTTTTATCCCCCACAGGACTGGAATAATTTAGCTACTCAATATAAAATATGAAAATATGCTTAATTTGTATTTAAAAGAAATCTGAATTGGAGGGGGTTGTCCTCAGAAGCTAGGAAGAAGGAAGATTCTGGAAAAAGTTGGAGGAGTTGGATGGAAGGAAAGGAAAAGTATAGTCTAGCTATAATATCCCTGCCCAATAATGGAGTTGGGAAGCTAGGCATAAAGAGGAAGAAGTGAGCTATTAGGTGGCCCCAGAGTAAAGACCTGTAGCCCTAAGCTGGAGGGGCCACCAACACCAACCACAGAGGTTTGAGAAGGGTAAGTTTTACCAGAGTAAGTACGGAGTGTGAATCAAGTGGCACCTGTATTAATTGAAAATGACAGAAGACTTACTGGCTCTCTGGATATTTACCCCATGTGCCGCTGTGGTACCCTTGATGGTGTTGCTGAGTGCCGAGGTCCCAGGGCAATGTCAGTCTTCAGCCTTGAGGCCCAGAAGATCCAAGATGTTTTCCTGTGGAGGAGGAACATGGGGGACTGACCTACCTTGAGAACATAGAGAAGGACAGTTCACTTTCCAGTGTTCTGCCCATTCACAGGTTAGACATGGTCCTGGTGGCAGGCAAGGCATGAAAGCAGTTCTTTGCTCAGTAGCCAAGCCAATGTTGCTACACTTGAAGTAAGCTCCATTGGTGATCCATTTCCTTTGAAGTTGGCTTCAGGGATGCTGCCAGAAGCTGGTATTTCTGTCTATCATAGGGAGTCTTTTGGTTCTTTCTTACACTTCTCTATTAAAGACTTTAAATGCCACAGCCAACACCTCTTTCTGATGGGTTTGAGGGTCATCATTTAGCCTTTTAATTCTCCCCATCAAATACTCATTTTCTTAAACAAGTTAAATATATGGCATGCTATAGCAAATTAAGATTACTTATACAGAGATTAAGATAGAGTTTTAACTATCAATCCTCCTTTGCAAGTTTCAAGATTACCTATTTTACTGGAGCATTTTACCCCCAAAATTTTATAGATCCTGAGATAAGGAACATTTACATTTCAGCAAATGCTTTAAAGATATCCATTGCTTTAAATGGGTTAACATTTTAATAATTAATTCAAGAAGGGGGGAACTTAGAGAGTTAAATATTTGTGATCACATTTAATTTTTTCTTGATTAAAATTTTAAATACCATGAGATAAATCATAGTAATCATATTGGAAATAGTTGCCTTTTAGCTGTTTTCAAGCACATACTATCTTTTTTCTGGGGTATTTTGTTACCAGAGTCAGGAGGCCAGCCTGACCCAGAACAAAGGCCTTAGAAGAAACTTTTAGGTAAAACATGCTTGAGTCTAAAGTGGGTAGGGCAAAGCCTATCTCCAGAACCAGATTTTTAATAAAGTAAAACAGTATGTGACAATTAAAAATATTTTCTATGCCCAAAGACATTTATATCATTGTAATATTGAATCCAGTGATCTACATAGCCATAACTGATTTTTGTGTATCTACAAATGGAGGCAGACAGCCTGAAAAAGTTATCAAGTAATTTTCTCTCTTATAAAGACATATCTAGGCTTGGTGGGCTAGCCAAGGGAAGCGCCAGTGGATTATACTGGGGAGGCAACTGTGGGGGAGCCATGTCCTCTACATCAAAGTCTAAAGAGAGGAGACTGAGGGTTCTGTGCTCTGATTGGGTGTAGAAGGAAATTAGATGTTTGCCAGGAGAATCTGACAGGAGGCAGAGAGGGAGGAATGAGAGCAGAGAGAAAAGAAAACTTGGATCTCTGAGAATTTGGAAGTTGAATGTGTCAGTTTTCTGGCCATTGAGGCTGGTTATTAAGTTTGTATTGAACCCAAACTGAATTATAGTAAAAGAAATAAATAAGGAAGTGAGGCTTAATGATATCTCTGAGTCCAAGGCAGTGAAAAAAGACTTATGGAGACAGACAAGAGGAGTTGAAGAGCCCCATTTTGAATGAGAAGAATTAGAGGGAGGACATAAAATGTTCTTGAAGAAAGGGTAGCAGTAAGGGAATTCCAGGATTAGAGCTAAGTCGAGATAGAAGAGAGTCAGGAGAGGCATTTTTCTCCAGGTCTCTCAGGAGCAGAAGAGAGGGAGGTCAGCATAAGAGAGAATGAGCAAGTGGGGAGCGGGAAAGCAACAAGCAGACATGGACACATCTGTGTGGAGAGGGGGTGGGGGAGGGTGAGTGGCAGAAGGTAAGTGCTGTTGGATGGACTCTTGATCAAGAGGGCTTCCCCAGATGGATTGTGGCTCGTCAAGAGAATGTCCAGATCGTGAGGGACGGGTGTCCTGACCAGGTGATGGATGCTGAGGAGGTCATAGGGAGACGATCCAATGCACCAGTATGATTCTACAGAGAAGGAAGTGTTGAATAGGCAGCTCTCTTACCTGAGTAGACGAGGAGAGGCAAGCAGGCAGGTAGAAGAAAGATACGGTTGGAAGGAACACACAAAATCTGGAGTGGAATGTGATGGATGATGGCAGTCAGCAGAGATAAATGAGTTTAGGCACCAGATGTAAGCATGCATAGCAGAAACCACCGAACAAGACACTTGAGGGAAATCAAGCAGTTGATTGGGGCAACAAACTGCCAGCCCGTCTCTCTAGAGAGAGAACAGGAGCACAGCTATAGGGAGCAAGAAGATTTTATAAAGGCTTAAGGGAAGGTCTTTTCCCCCTAGGAGAATTTTCCTTGAGTAAAACAGAGGCTCTAGGCTAGGTGTGTGTGTATGTGCGCACATGTGTGTGAGTGTGAAGTCATCAGGCCAGTTTCATGGGTGACAAATGTCTCCTTGCCTGTGAGGGCTGGGGGAACGAGGAAACTGTGGTTACCCAACAAACAGAGCCTCCAAATATAACAAGATTACTGAACAATGTTTTTAGGTTTCTGGTTCCTAAGGGAGGTCTGTCTGGGCTAACCTTGGATAGGCATCTTAAGGCATTAGCAGCTGTGCCTCCATCTTAATTTAGCCTCTGTTAATGACCTGGCAGCAGGATGCTTGTTCCTGAGCAGAGCTCCTTTTTCCTTTGCAGCAGGGCTGTTGGGCAGGACCTCAGATATCTGTGTGCTGGGGCAGATCTCCAAGCCTCACTCACACGTTTCCCAGGAAACCTTTCCCTCCTGCATTTACAGCACACTCTTCATGGTGGCCATTTGATGGTACAGAGGGTGCAGATGTGAATGCTTTCCTGCAGTGCTTTTCTAGGCTGGCATATATTTGTTTGTTAGGTCCCCTGCTTTTCTGTTTGCCTAGAAGTCTTCCTTAACATCTTTTTTAAAAAGATTTATTTTTATGTGTATGTTTGTGCCTGCAAGGGATTATATATACCAGTAAGCGTGCAAAGGCCTGTGAAGGCCAGAAGAGGGAGGCATATCTCTTGCACCTGGAGCTACAGGCAGTCTTCAGCTGCTGGTGTGGGTGCTAGGAACTGACATGGTTTCTCTGGAAGTGCTCTTAACTGCTGAGCCATCTTTTTCAGCCCACCTAATGTCTTTTTGTTCTATTTATGATTTTTCCTTATACCTCATAGTACAACTTATTACAGTGTACAGTTACACTGGTCATGTATTAGTGACTTTCCTTGTTTCTGTGACAAAATACAGAACAAAAGCAACTTAAGGAAGGACAGGTTTATCTTGGTTCATAGTTTGAGGGTACACTCCATCATGGCTGGGAAGGCATGGTGGCAGGGGAATAAAACAGCTGGTTGCATTGCATCCACAGTCAGGAAGTAGAGAGAGAAGAATGTTTGGGTTTAAGTTTGTTCTTTTTATGAATTATAAGACATCAGACCATGGAATGGTGATGCCCACATTTAGGGTTTGTTTTCCCATTTCAGTGAACCCAATCTTGATGCATTAATCTAATTAATTGTAATCAATAAAATCCCAGGAGTCAGATATTGGGGTGAAAACATGGAAGATCAGAGAACTGGGAGCAACTGCCAATTGCTTCCTTCCTCTCTCACTTCTCAGTCCAAAAGGCTGTGATCCTGACTACACCCCAGACTCCCAAGTGCTGGTATTAAAGGTGTGCACCACCACTGCCTGGTCTGTATGATTAACAAGTGGCTAGCTCCACCCTCTGATCTCCAGGCAACCTTTATTTGTCAGAACACAAATAAAATATCATACAACACAGTTTAGAATTCCTATGCAGGTTTGTTTGTCTACATAGAAGTTTGTCTCATGGGTGATGCTAGAGCCTGTCAAGTTGTCAGTCAAAGTTAACCATCATGGATAATATTATATTGGACCCTGGAGCAGCAAGTACTGGGACCTCAATGTGAATGAACCTAAAACAAAACAAAGCAAGCAAGCAAGCAAACAAACAAAAACTGTAGCCAAACCAAAAGAAACTTGCCATACAGCCACTTCCTCCTCAGTTGCTTTCTCAATACTCCCCTTGGATTTACTTTGCCCAGACTGTCCCATTTTCTGAATCTAATTGATCCCACCCAGCTAGGAGTTCATATGTTTAAGTTTAGAGGAAAGAAAAATGTCAAGTGAGAAGTCACACTGCAATTTTTTGGCTTTTCCCATTAAGATGGTGGTCAGAACTCTAGTCATCAGAGCTGTCTTCTGTGGAATTAAAGAGAAGACAGAAATATGGAAAAGTCTGTCTCAGGAATCCCCTTTGTCTTGAAAGCTAAAAGAGTACTATACTATCCCCCTCCCACCCACTTCTTTTGTGTTTAGATTTGGCCAGCACTGTCATGCTTGACTGTATCAGTAACTTTCTGTTGTCATGGTGAAACATTACAGCCAAGAGCGACTTAAGTAAATGTTTATTTTGGCCTGTGGACCCAGAGAGATAGAGTCTTTCATGGCAGGAAGGCATGACATGGAAGACAGAGCAGCAATCTGGTTGATAGCATTTTGTGGCTACACATACTTCCTCCAGTATGGCTGTGCCTCCTAGAGGTTCCCTAATCATATCACTGCTGACTGGGGGCAAAAGTTCAAATCCATGAGTCTATAGGGGCAGTTTCTCCTCACACTATCATGTTTCTGCTATAGAATTCGACCCAACTCTTTGCTGCTCTCCTGAAGAAAGTTGTGGTTTTGGTTACCAAGGAGAGTGAGGGGAGTAGATTCTGTGAAGGTGACACTGTCCACTGCATTTTTAAAACAGAAGAGATCAAGTGCAGTGTTTGTTGGTGTAAGATAGACCTTCCTACCAGGGTAGGGATCCCATGGCTTGGTTTTCATTTTACATCTCGCTGATGTAGTGGGTACACAGCGGCTGCTCGGTGACTATTGGATGAGGGGATGGAGCACAGGGTAGACGAGATAGGTGTTGTTATCGAGTGTCTACCAGGTAGTCGGGATGTCCTCAGTGTTTTCCTTAAGTCACTCTTGGTCCTCAGATCATCACTGAGGCTGCTGCTCCTTTCTTCACTGCACAAATGAGATCAATGAGACTTTCTGCAGGATTCTGTCTGCTGTCAATCACAGGCAGTGGGCATTTCCCGTGAAATCCTCTATTTTCAGCTCTCGCAGTTTCACCTACACTTTTTTTTTGTATATTTCCTTTCTCTCTTACTTAGTTCATATTTAAATTCTTGACCGTGCTGAACATATGACTAGAGACTTTGTCTTCTGGTTCCTGTGAGGGTGTCATATTTCCGTGTTGTTTCTAATATATTTTCTGACATTATGGGAAGTAATCCCTTTTTCTGTGTAACATATCAGGACTTCAGTTGTGGATTTTTTAAAAAAAAAACTTATTTTGGTTATATTGCATATATTTTCACAAATATACTAGTATAGTTTTAAATATACAGGAAAATTTCAGGGTCAATACAGAGCACCATATGTTATGTGCCTTGGGTATTTCTACTATATTGCTAACAGTTCATATTTATTTGCTACACTTGTAAAAACTGCAAGAACTGATATTTATTATGCATTATTAATGAGAGTACAAACTTATCAACGTTTTCAATTGTCAATCTAATTGACTTTTTCTTACTTAGAATCTCATTCACGAGGTTATCATGGAGCACACCTTTAACCCCAGCACTTAGGAGGCAGAAGCAGGCAGATCTCTATGAGTTTGAGGTCAGCTTGGGAGAGAAGAAGAATCTTAATTATATTACCACAGTGCACTAACTACTTCAGGCAACCTTTCTTGTTTCTAAGATGACCTTGATAGTTAGGAAGTGTTCTGATTGGGTGCTCTGAAAATATTCCTAGGGTCTTTCTCATAATTAGAATGTAGGTGGCTTTAGGGAGGAAGACCTGTGAGGTACAGCGCTGACTCTAGAGTTTATTATGGAGTAAAAGGGGGTTATTTTAAAGGGTGAGAGTGGACAGTAGTTGAAGGGACAATATCAGATAAAAACTCTGTCAGGGTGAGAGCAAATAGTGTGGCCAGAGTCCACTTTTGGGAGGTCAGAGTTGGCAGTGGTTGAGGGGACAACTATAGAGGAAAATACTCCTGAGGGTTGCGCTGACCTACATGTTTTGGTAGGTTTCATAGTATTTTCTAAGATCTCTGGACAGCTGGCTTTCTGTGGTGGTATTTTCCTGTTCAGGTGAGCACCAGGAGGGACAGAGGTTGCCTTTGTTCTTTACTAGAAAAATTCATGCTCGACAGTGATATTATTATCTTTTGGGTAGTTTAGAATGTCCCATCAAGAGCCAAAGACATGGCTCAGATCTTTCTCTTTTGATCAAGAACTGAAGTCCGGTAGTCTTAGTGTGTTGGGAGCAGTGAGACTCCAGATCCTGAATTTCTTGTAATCCCCTAATCTGAGTGCCTACAGCTGCTCTGAGCACAAGACCTTCAGGAGTTCCTGATGGCAGGAGAGTGGTTTCTGGTGGGTTTGGCTGGGGTGTGGCTATCTCTATATAATCTGCCCCTGAACACAATAAAGGGGGCATTCTTGGGGAATTCAAGGATGACCCTTGTCGCTGTCTTTCTGTCTGTGTGTGTCTGTGTATTTTAACCTCCAGCCCCTTGCCCTAATCTCGCGAACTGTGTGCCAGCACACCGAACGCAGACACGGGGTCGCCGTGCGTGGCATTAGTGCCTGGTTTTGCAGGCTGCTTGTTATGAGGGTCGGTCTATCCTAGCTAGATACCCAATGTCCAGACTCTTTCCTACGTGAAAGACAAGATTTAGATGTTACATTGTTAGTTGTGCCATCTTAGAGGTTTTGAAAATGTCACTTGCTGAATACTAAGATAGAGGTAATTCTGAAGAGTGTGTAGAAGACACGGATTTAGCTCAAGTTCAGAATAATTATGAAGGATAATTGAGTTAATGTATATGAACAATCTATCAAGATGAGTATTTATTTTGTATAAAACACTGACTATGCAGTTGTGGTTTATGTTTGTTAATTTTCTGTGATCTCTCACTTTTGCTCTGTAGTCAAGGCAGATTGGATGAGGTGTATATTCCTTTTGAAAGTGCTCTATACAAAAGCTGTGTATGTGTGTGTGTTTGTGTGTGCATGTGTGTGAGTGTGTGTGATAGCCTTCAGTTTTACTCCTTAGGAATTTGGGTATGAAATTTTCACTCGAGTTGATTCTCTTTAGACTGTGAATAAAGAGGTTCTGTTGTCATTGAAAGATACCGTGCACAGGTCGACCTAGTTGGAAATAAATTTGGAGTCGACCTAGTTGGAAATAAATTTGGAGAAAGACATAATCCAAACTACACCTTTGAAAGAAAGGAAACTAGATATTATGGGGTTGTAAAGGGAAAAATTCTGTATAATGAAAGTTGGTTAATTTCATTAAATTCCACGTTTTAATATTTCTTAGACATTTGAACTAGAAACTGCTTCTGTAGAAAAACACCAGCACCTTGATGTGACTAAAAATCTGGAATCGCTGCCTTTGTTCTGTGTCTCCTTCACTTAGGGCCACCTCCTTATGTCTGCAGTGTGGTGTGTTATTCTCTCAGAGCTCTGTCTAACTATTTCATCCAAGACTGAAGGAATATGGGTAAATCATTACTCCCAAAACTGCAGTCATCGTGAAATCAGGGAAGACTAAAAGTTCTTGGGCAGACCCACCATCCCACCCCTGGATGGTAACTATACAAGAAGGCAAGATTGTATCTTGCAGCAGAAGTGGTCATCTTGTAGGAACCATGTTGAACCCTTCAAATGGTGACAGATAAGGATCTCCAGACCCCATGTAGAACCAGAACTGAAATAGTGACCAAGCAGAACATTGAGCTTCTTTGTGCAGGCCTCTAATTCACTAGCTGTTTCTCTACTCAGACCTAAAGCTCATATCTATAGCTGGGAGATGGACTTGGGCCAAGTGGGTCCCTTTATCTGTCCCTCTTCCCAGTGTGGCATACCTCTTCTCTAGGGCTGGTATTATTAGTCATCTCTTTAATTGGCATATGGGACAAATGGCATGTTGAGACTTCTAGATCTCAAGCTCTTTCCCTAAAAATACCCACCGATCCCTAAATTTGATTGTAGTCATTGAGAAAACATCACCATTACTTTCCCTTCCCTAGTTAAAAAAAAAAAAAAAAAAAGGAAATTCAGGTTTGGTGGTACATGCCTGTAGTCCCAGTATGTAGGAAGTAGAGGAAGGATATTCAAGAGCCCAGGACAAGCCTGAGCTGTAGGAGACCATGCCTCACAAATCCAGACATAAGCACACTTTCCTAACATAACTTTGTAAACCAGAATCATTAATTTCGTCATTTATTACCTTTAACCCCTTTGTGACTACATCGTATGCCTGGATTTGTGGCTGCTGCTTAGAAAGATAAACTTCCACAGTGCTTGACTTTTGACTTTTGACTAGTTTTATAACACAGACACACACCAATAAGAACTGTTCACAAGTTTGAGCATCTATGATACTTAGAGATGTGGAAGAAGGTCTTCTTTTTGGAAGTTTGGGAAAGAGGGAGGGGTTTAAGAAGGCTTTGTAGAAGACATAGTATTCTGAGTTTGTTAACTAATGAAAACTAGAGCGTATCTAATTTATCATCTCTGTAATTATATAAATGAATATAATAAAATTATTTTTAAAAATTGTCTCCTTTGAGGACCAGTGGATGAGATGGCTCAGCAGCCACACAAGCCATAGGAGCTGAGTTGGATCCCTGGAACCCACAATAGATGGATGTGGTGGCTCACATCTGTAATCCCAGCACTCCTATAATGAAATGGGAGGCAGAGATAGGGGAAGGTCAGTCAGCCTGGAGTACACATACAACAAGAGAGAGTCTGCAACAAGGTGGAAAGAGAGAAATGTACTTCCAAAGTTATCTTCCTGCTACCACATTCTCATTGTCACTCCCTTCGTTCCTTCCCTCCCTCCCTCCCTCCCTCCCTCCCTCCCTCCCTCCCTCCCTCCCTCCTTCCCTCCCTTCCTCCCTCTCCCTCTCCTTCTCTCTCTAAAACACACACACACACACACACACACACACACACACACACACACATACACAGAGAGAGAGAAAAAAAAGAAAGAAAGGAAAAAATATGTTTGTTTTGAGTACAAGTGGAAACCAGGATGGTGAGGTGAAACAAATTGTATGAATATGTTTTTGAGTTTTGTGTTTCCTAAAACAAGGGCGGGGCAGAGACTAGTGTGGCAACAAATCTCCTAACATTGGCTTTGCAATGCATGCACTGGTTTCATGGCATTCTTCACTTTTTTGTAAATAAGTAAGACAGGAGTGTTGAATGCTAACGGAATGGAGTTATCTCTGGGGTACTTCTGCCCTTCCCCTGCCAACCCCTATCCCCTCTTTCTGAGCACTGAAGGATGAGTGCTCTTTGCTCTTTTTTCTTCAGATCTCTTATTTCATGTTCTTTCTCTGGAAGCCATCTATCCTCAAGTCTTACGGCAGCATGTTTCTAGTTCAGAGAGTTCTTCTGGGCTCTGTGTTCACACATTCTGTTTCTACCAGGCTTTTACATGTGGAATTCATGTGACCATACTACGTAAATGTCAGGACATCTGAACCATACTTCTTTTTATTATTCCTTATAGGTTTCACATCATGTATCCTGACCTCACGAACCATAATTCTTTATAAATCCTTGCTGAGCTCCCTTCTGTGTTCCTGATTTAAACATCCTGTATCTTAGTCACTCAAGCCTATGAGATATATAAAAATAATGTAAGTTGGGCTGCCTGCATTGTAAGATCCTGGGTGTGATAAGTATTTCTTTGACCACATTCTTAGTGATCTTAATTTAGTAGTTCTGGTACTGACTGTAGCATTAAAAACTTTACAGTTGTCCAGGCACTGCGATGAAGAACTGGTGTGAATGCTGCTGTTAGATTCTGCACGTAGAATGCTCTCTGCATCCATCCCAGACGTTTAGTTTTCATCCCAGTGCTTATGCTATAGATGTCTGGATTGTTCCCTGTCATTTCAGTGGCCTTCCACATGCTGGCACTCTTGCATTTCTTTTCTATTCAATCCTTACATATCTATAAAGAATTACCTTCCTAAAGTTAGATGGGATGTCACATGCTATCAAGATAATTTCATGGACTTTAGAAAATAAAACATGTAAATATAATACAGCCTTTCTAATTCCTCACAGTCCAGTGATGATGTACCTTTGCTCACTTTTCCCTCCCATTTCCTGAAGTCAGGCTGCTGATAATTTAATTTCTCACCAGCATCCTATATATCTTTCTTTCTTAATGCTACATCCATTTTTTCCATTTCTGTTTCAACTATGACAGTCTCAGTTTTACAAAGAACTATGTTATCTTCAATCCATCGCTCTATGAAATCCAGTTAGAGGAAATGTCATAGTCTATTTGCCTCACTATCACAAAAATACTTTAGTTTAGATCATTTATAAATGAAGGAAATTTGTTTCTCATAGATCTGGAGGCTAAGAATCCCAAGGTCCAGCTGGCAGAGGTTGGGTATCAGGGAGGGACTTGCTGTCTGTTTTCAAAGTGATGGTGTTGTAAGGAGGGAGGGTCCTTTGTCCAGGCCACCCAGCTAGCTTACACGCAAAATAACCACACAAAAACTGTATTCATTAAAACACTGCTTGGCCCATTAGCTCTAGTTTCTTGTTGGCTAATTCTTACATCTTAATTTAACCCATTTCTATTAATCTGTGTATCACCACGTGACTGTGGCTTACCAGCAAGATTCTAACCAGTGTCTGTCTCAGGAAGACATCCACAGTGTCTCTCACTCTGCCCTTCTTCCCAGCATTTAGTTTTGTGAGTTTTTCCCTTATAATAAATAAAAATATAATTGCTTTATCTTTTAGCTAGCCTGGTTATTTCCCGAACTGATCTAGTTTCTACAGTTGGTGACCAAATCATGGGGCTCAGGTCCCAGTGGCTCTAGCCAGCCGCCGTCAGGCTCCACGCTGTTTAACCTTAATATATGATTCTATTCTTCTTAGTTCCTGAATCCTGTCCCAAGCTGCTGTGCTACATAGGGACAAGGTGTGTTCATCATAAAGAGCCTGATCCTGAGGATCAGAGTAAAGTCCCTAGCCTAGAATTTGATCTTGGGAAATCTCAAGTCCTTTTGCTTTTTCCTGTTGCTCTAAATTTTTCACTTCTTCTCTCTATTAACATTTCCAAAGCAACTGAGGTCCATTTTCTAGAACCACTGAGATTAACTGAATCCAGTCTTGTAACATTTGCTTTGTTGCTTGAAGCCCATGTTTTGACCATTTCCCTAATGAAGGATAAATATAATAGACTTAACCTTATAAAGAGAATTTCTTGGATTCTTCCCCGAATTGTACATGATGCTCCAATAACTGGAACTCATACATTTTATGCAAATAAATTAGGGAGGGCAGGTTACAAATCAAAAAATTAAGTGAGGTGGAACAAAGCCCTTATAATTCTGTCCAGAATACAGAATTATATGTTATTCTTATGGTGCTAAGGGATTTTAAAGAACCTCTATATATAGTTACTGATTCACAATATTTAGAAAGAGTTATCTTGCATATTGAAACTGCTGAATTTATACCAGATGATACAGAATTGACTTCATTATTCATACAGGTGCAAGACATATTTAGTAATATGCTTTGTCCTATATGCATAACACACATCTGATCCCATATGGGTCTGCCAGGTCCTCTAGCACAAGGAAATGCAGAAAATGATCAGTTATTGATTGGGAGTGTGTTGCAGGCCTCAGAATTTCATAAAAATGTCATGTCAACAGCAAAAGTTTAAAGAAACAGTTTCCCATTACATGGCAACAAGCTAAGGAGATTATAAAGAAATGTCCTACTTTTTCTTTTTATAACCAAACACCACTACCTGCAGGAACTAATCCAAAGGGTACTCAAAGGAATGAAATCTGGCAGATGGATATGTCCCACTTTACAAAATTTGGAAAATTAAAATATGTTCACCACACCATAGACATGTATTCAGGTTTTCAAAGGGCAACTGTTTTAGCTCAGAAAAGGCTGACTCAGTAATCACGCATTTATTAGAAGTTATGGCCATCATGGGTATTTCTGCACAAATAAAGACAGTGTTCCAGCATATATATATATATATATATATATATATATATATATATATATATACACATATATATATTCATATATATACATATGAAAATGAAACTTTTTTTGCTTATCATATAAAACATATTACAGGTATATACTCTTATAGGGCAGGCAGTTATAGAAAGTTCAAATTGAACTATCAAGGATATGCTAAATAAACAGAAAGGGATGGAAAATACCCCAGAAATAAATTTCATGATGCTTTATTAACCTTGAATTTCCTTAATGCTAATGAGAAAGAAACAATGGCTGCAGAAAGACATTGGATAATGGAAAAAAAACTTCTGAATTGTAACAACCAGTGTATTTCAAGGATGTGTTGACCTCACAATGGAAACCAGGAGATGTGGTACATTGGGGAAGGGGTTTTGCTCTTGTTTCCAAAGTAGAAGAAAAACTATTGATACCATTAAAATGATAAAGATTCTCTTTGAAAAAGAGAAACCTCTTGAAAAAGAGAAATGACAGCTCACCCACAATGGCGACAACTATACAGGTTGTAAGGAAACCATATAGGGTAAGGGCAGGGTTCTGCTCTTGTCTTTACAGAAAAATTCACATCAACAAAAATTCAAGAGACCCTGGATGTTTGGATGCTGACAGAAGGAAAAATAACTATCTAATAAAGATCATTGAGAAAAAGAAATATGACTTCTGAGGACAGGTGATCAAAACACACACACGTATATATATATATATATATATATATATATATATACACACACACACACACACACATATATATATACATATGTATATATATATATATTTGTGAATATATAGAGCTGGCTTTGGAGTTGGACAGTGGCTCTGTACTTCTCTAAATCCAAGCGTGATGTTAAAAGGAACATTCAGAGTTTCTGTCTCATGTCAGGAGCAAATCTGGTAAGGGACAGAAGGAAGACTTTAGGAAAAAATTTTACTTTCTCCATGCCTATATTGTCTTTGTCATATTCTTCATTGAATATGTTGTCTATATGAATAATGTTTAAGTTTTCCACAATGATCAATAGAGTTTCCTACAGATCCTTTTCCTGCAGTAATCTTTGAAGATTCCAGGAAGAAGATGGGGCCCCACAGTAACAACTCCACCTGGTTAAGATGACATCATGATGCTGACAGCACTACCATAGGACTGGTTTTTTGGGTACCAGCTGCTGAAATGGTACACCTTCTCATGACATTCTGGGAAGAACTCCAAATAAGAACTGTGGAAAAACTCTATCGACTGCTTGGAAATAGTTTGCCACTATACTAGACAGTAATTTTAAACTTAACTGTCACTTTACTTTTGCAGGATCCTATAAAGAGAATACTACTCCCATGACAGCTGGAAGCAATTCTAGAGAACAATGTCCCCTCTCCCAACAAAGTTTGTCCTCAGGGTTGGGAACACCCTTTAGGGGTTGTTGATTACTACTTGTATAAGGTAGAGAGTAGGGGTGGAAATTGTGTAGGTTCAGAGATTTGAAAAAAAGGGACAATAATAGTGGGTAATAGAATGGATACCTGTGAGCTATTATTTGTGGATAATTTACATTGGTATGGTTTTTTGTATATTGATACAAGTTCAAATTATATTTGTTATTTCTGTTCACAATATTTGTACACCTATGCAAAGTCATTCTGTCAGATTGTATAATGCATGTATCTACCTCAGTTTAGGACATTTTATATATTGATACAACTTTTAGGATATATTTTCGTATTGCTTTATATATTATTCTTACCTCTGATGAAGATACTTATACATTGTCTACATTTTGTGGTCATTGTCTTCATTTGCCACATATTTGTTTACAGATTATTTAATATTTTGACATGAAGTCTAGTTCATAAGTTATATAGGTATTAAATATATATTAAATATAGGTATTAAATAGATAATAGTTATTCATTTTGTTATACATATAGTCAGATTAATTAGGTTCTTTAGATACATAGAGATTGTATTCTGCTTAGATAGATAATCTTTATCCACTTCAGGGATCTGTAGAACATGGCATTTAAATAACGTAGGGTTCTGTTGACATGAGACATGATTGCTCCTGACAGCACCAATCTATTCCTGAGAGAATGTTGAGCACTAAAGACACTCCACTCAGAGTTTGTTTACTTCTTGGCACAATTGTCCTTTGGGCAAGGAACTGCCCATGCCTCAACCACTGACAAAATACATGGTATCTAGACTAGATAAAACAGGACACAAGGAAAAGGACTGCCAAACCTTGCCAAGACAGGGTAAGACGGTTTTGAAAAAGTTCCCTGCCACTAAAAATGGTCTGTCAGTTATGCTAGGCCTTAGCCAAAATTGGTTGCTTCAACATTGCAAATGAGACTTTGGGTGATTGTTCAGGTAGCCAGTTGTGTCTGTCATATACTGCTCACTTTGGAAGCTGCTTGATTGCATTTCCTGCCTACTCAAGTAATAGTAGGCAGGCCTTCGATGGGGTTGAAGATTAGACAGTAGTAGTTACCTTCCTCTTATGATTTAGTCAAGCCTATTTCCATTGCAAGACTTAGACTCTTTGGAATAAAATGTTTATTAAAACATTTATCATGTGTTCCTTGCTTAATATTGTTTATGTTGTTTGTAATTTTATACTTGATATTTGTTCCCATTGTATATAGGTTTGTATTGGGTTTAGATTGCTCTTGTTTAGGCAAAAGGGGGGAGGTGATGGGGAAACTTTGTTAACCAGTTATCTTTAAGAGTTGGGACCAAGTTAGGGTGGCTTTCTGGGACCCAGATAAAATCAGGCACACAGCGTGGGTTCTCTCTCTCTGTGCTTCCCACGCAGCACAGCTGAGCTTGGACTTCTTGTTCCTGTTTTGTGAGTTTTTCCCTCATAATAAATAAAAATATAATTGTGTTATCTTTTAGATATCCTTGTTATTTCCTGAATTGAGCTAACTTCTACATCTTTCCAGTGTTATTGAGCTGGGAGGCTAGTGGGCGTTGTGTGGAGTCCACATATCTCCCTGTATGTATGACTTGTATACTTCCTGTTTCTGCTGACATCATTCTACTTTTTATCGACTTGGAATTCTATTAGTTAACTAATATACTGACTTTAGATATCACTTGCACACACAGTCCCTGATACTCTCACCAAACTAGGTATATATATACAGTAAGCCACTGTGCTATGATATAGACCCAGGTGGTTCTGATGGATGTGTGGTGATATAGTGATGTGTGCAGAAATGGATCTTAGAGCCAGGTTCCATACAGCATAATAAAGACCGTCTGCCTGAGTGCTTGTCTAGTATGTATCAGTCTATCACATCTAAGTAAGTATTCTAAAATAATTACCCTTCCACCATGTGGGAACACGTGTTGTTATCCCAGCATGTCTTAAACCATAGAACAATGCGTGGTACTTTCAATAGGCACTATATGAATGAATTAAGTGGTGGAAGTCACTCTCCAGGATCTCAAACGGAAGTATCCACATCTGCCATCTTCTCTTCTTTAATGCCGTCATGTGCCAGTGACCCGCGTTTGTTATATTGAATAAAGATGTAACACTTATCCAACACTCCATTTTTAAAAAGAGACATTTGAAAACAGAAAACATTCAAAAATTTGGGTAGATATACTCATCCTTGAAATAGAACCAAATCTTACAAGTTTTAAAAGAAAACAATAGAAGTCTTCCGAAGAATTTTCATGTCAGTGACTTTCCCTCTCGGCCATTTTATGGAGACGCTTTGGGCATGCATGGATCCTTGGTGGTCTCTGAGTCTCAGCTAACCCTCTATGGAGGTCAGAATTTGGACAGGAGCAGGACTCACAGGCCCCTAGGAGTGGCCCTGTGGGTGAACAGGGGTGTCTGGGAGCCAGGAGCCCTAGGCTTTCTTACTACATAAACATGGACTCCATTATCAGACTCAAGGAAAGATATAATAACCCGTCTGCTATATGTACAGCTGGGTATATTGAGGTATCACACATTTGGAAGGTTAATTTCTATTATTCCAACAGAAAAGTGGCATGAAATTCTTGTAGTCTTTTAAAGGCTATTTCTGTCTGATTCCACTGGGTGGCAGTGTTTCACTGGTAGTCTGATGTGCAGTTTGTGTAAAACCTAACTGTCCGTCTTCCTCTCCCTCTTCCTCTTTCCACCTTCTCTCTCCTCCTTCTCTTTTCAGACAGGGTCTCACTGTGTACCTCTGGCTGGCCTGAAAGTCAAGACGAAAGTCAATATCCAGACCATTCTTGCCTTTGAACTCACAGAGCCCCACCTGCCTCTGCCCCCCAAGATCTGGGATAAAAGGTGTGCCCCACCACATCCAGCTTCTTTTTAAAATGAGTTCCTTATTCTCTCGGAATCCTCTTTTTCTCCCTATTTCTACATACCCACTTCATCCGAAGAAATTCTGAAAAGAATTTCTCATTCAGTTAAAAAGGAGAATTTCATAAGATTTCATACTTCTGAAATTATTTCATGCTGGAAGAAGTAAAGCAATAGTTTTATGTTGCTCCAAAGTTGTGTACATTACCTTGATATAGTAATTAAGATTAGTTAAAATATCCTACAAAGATCCTGGTATTTGTCCTTTCTCTATACTTTAGCAGCTACATTGAAAATGAACTCAGCTTGTACACATGCTTGCTATAGTATCTTTGGGGGATTCTGTGCATGATGTGTGTGCCCATAGGTGTGTGAGAGCATGGGCACAAATGTAGAGATCAGAGGGCAACCTTGGATGTTGATCTTAGCCTTCTACCCTATTTAAGTTAGTGTCTCTTGTTTGCTGCTGTGAATGTCAGACTGGCTGGCCTCTGAGCGTATGTGCAGTCTCCTTTTATCTCTAGGAGGTTAGCATTGGGATGACAGAGGTGTGCTAGAGCAGTCACCTTTAAAGGGGTGCTGATGATTCAAATTCAGTTCCTCACGCTTGTGAGGCAAGTACTTTGTCTGCGGAGCCATTTCCTGAGCCCTGATGCAGATGCTTCTGACAACGATGCTGGCTGTGCTCATTAGATCATATCATATCATATCATATCAGATCAGATCACATCATCCCGCTATTGTTGCACCTGTGCCTTTGATATTTATGACATGCACGAGAAATGCTTTATGGTGGTTTCATATTGGATTGCACTGTGTCAGAATTTCCTGGAGAATTAATTCAACGAGATGAATTACATGAGGAAAGTGCCTTGTGAACCGCGATAAATGATTCTTTGCTGACATCTGTTGTCATTAGGGCTTCACTACAAGTGAACATATGTGTGTTACAATAGTCTTATCCTCTACAAAGAAAAACTAAGAGTTATTCAGCAGTGTGTAATGATGACTATTAGTGTCTACTTAGACAGGGGCAATTTTGATACCACCATAGTACTGTATTTTATTCAAGAGAATATAGCTGCTTTCAAAAATGAGGTTGCTTAAAGTTGTTTGTAAAATTTGATCCAAATAGAGGATATCTTTGCTTTTAAACAGCTGAACCATTATATAAAATTTTAATTGCCTTTTGCCAAATATATTCTTTGCTGTTTTCAAGAAGGAAAACATTTATTATTTTACTATAAATGTCTAGAATATGCTCCTGAAACATGTTCCTCATCTCCTCACTTACTTTTATTTTATTTTTTTTTGATATTTGGTCCCATGTAGCTTAGGCTAACCTCAAACTCACTAAGTACAGGAGAATGACCTTGGCCTTTGACTTTACCAACTCCACCTCTAAACCCCATTGGGTTACAGGTGTGTGTTGTCAGACCAGCTTTCCCTTCTATCTTTTGGGTCAACGTTGTGAACTGCATTCTTGTCCTATAGCGAGCCGTGGACACTCTGTGGATAAGTCGTTAAACAGGTTTCTGATGAGATTATTTCACAATTCTGTACTGATTTATAAAGGATATTGTAAACCACACGAAGTCAAAAACCTCTTCACTTTCACCATAATGATGCATTCCTGACGTTTTAAAAATCACCTTTGAGTTGATTTTTGATAGAACAGCAGTTCCTGTTTGTACGAGAGGTACAATGTGTCAGGAATGGTGGCTTTCATTTTCAGAAAAGAATTTCAGAGACCCCACATGATTTTTGTCTATAAATTTAAAAATGGAGGTGCTTGCCAATGAATTCGTTAAGTAAATTCATGGAAGATGTACAAGTGGGTTCCCCCCAACTTTGATTAATACACCAGTGTATATTAATCAGAGTAGCCCTGAACAGGCCCTTTCCTGCTCAGCTGCTCGTCAGGAAGCATGTTTGTCAAATTTCCTGGCAAGAGAAAATAGGGAGAACTGGTAATTTGTTTGAAGGAATTAGTATTTAAATATGGTTTTTCCCAAATAGGAATAAACCAATAAGAAGAAATCAGTAGCAATGAACTCTTATATTTGCATTATTTTATAAGAATAGAAAATAAGAAAATTGTTTACTTTTAATATAATCGAGAGGAAAGATTTTGGAGTTTTAATTACATTCAGTTTTCAGGGGTAGTTTCCAAGGTTTGGGCAGAAATTTTTGTAAACTAGATAAATTACTGGAAAAAAAATCACGAGTCCATATGGAGTTGCCGTTATTATGATCTTGTCTCAAAACACAGTCTGCACAAAGCTGTCGTTCAGATCATCTGAACATGTTTCAGTATTGCTCTGCAAATCAGTGTGCAGAGTCTCATGCAAGCTGGAAGATTGGGGTTTGCTAGGGAAGAATCATAGTCACGAGCTGTTACTGAGTTGCAGAACACCAACTGTGTTAGTTCCTGTGTTAAATCCTTTTAATGGACTATCTAATTGATTCCCTCGTAGCAACCCCATGAGGTTGTTAGGACTATTTGTCCTTTTTTTTTCTGCAAATGAGAAGACACAAGCACAGGTTGCTTAAATGATTTTCTCATTACTGACTGTGTACAAACAGTAAACAAGACACTCAGCCTTTTGTATTATTAGATTTCACATCTGGAGTCTTCCAGCCAACCCTGCATCAACAATATCTGAAAAGTTGCATTTACACTGAACATGTACAGACTTTTCTTTTGTTACTAGTTTTTGTTTGTTTTGTTTTCTGAGACAGAGTTTCTTTGTAGCTTTGGGGCCTGTGCTGGAACTCGCACTGTAGATCAGGCTGGTCTCGAACTTGCATAAATCCACCTGCTTCTGCTTCCTAAGTGCTGGGATTAAAGGCATGTGCGACCATCACCGGGCCCTTGTTACTAGTTCTTAAATGATAAATGATTTTTTTTTGTCATCTTAAGGTCGTATCAGGTAGCATAAGAAACCCGGAGATAACTTGAAGTATACTGAGGATGTGCATATGCTGTGTGTAAATGCTGTACCATTTTATGTAACAGCAAGAACATCCCTGGATCCAGAGGGATGGTCGTATGACTCAGAATGAAGTCCGTGTCTAAATCATGAGTTCAAACCTGAGGTCTTCCAGGATAGCAGCATGATGAGTACGTAGAGGAGGACTTTACCAGATGATGTCACGGTTTTGAGGATCACAGGCAGGTAAAGAAAGATGAAAAATTAATGTGGCAGTTAAGAGGTGATTCCATTTAAAGTTTTCAGTGGAGTACCGAGGACAAATGCCACATTATGGTGTACCGAGTGTAGTGTTGGGGTGAAGGCGGGCTAGTCGTAGGAAAGATAGTTTAAAAGAAATGATGGGATAGCTGGTACTGGTGGTGTAGGCTGATATTACCAGGTACTCAGGGGCCTGTTGCAGGAGGATCATAAACTCAGGGTTTATCTGGGCTACTGAATGAATTCAAGGCCAGTTTGGGCAATTTAATAAAATCCTGTTTGTAAATAAAATAACTACAAAGTAAACTAGAGATAGAACTCAGTGGTAGATGGATAGAGCCTAGCATGCTTGAGGCCCTGGGTTCAATCTGTAGGTTGTGGAGACAGTTGGAAAACTAGGAGAGGATGAATTTAGGGAGTGGCTTAAGGCACAGATTGGGAGAAGAATCCTGTGTTATAGCAAAGAGTTTGTAAAAGTAAACATAGTAAAGAACCAGAAAAATAATGTTTGTGTATAAGTTTTTTATCAAGTACATTAAAATGATGTTATTTTATTTTATTTTTTTTGGTTTTTTGAGACAGGGTTTCTCTGCGGCTTTGGAGCCTGTCCTGGAACTAGCTCTTGTAGACCAGGCTGGTCTCGAACTCACAGAGATCCGCCTGCCTCTGCCTCCCGAGTGCTGGGATTAAAGGCGTGCGCCACCACCGCCCGGCTAAAATGATGTTATTTTATTATTGATTTACTTAGCTAGAAATTATATGTACCTAACAGTATAATATATTGGGGCAGGGGCAGTAGAGACGGCTCACCAAGTAAGAGCTTTTGCCATGAAGCCTGACAACCAGAGTTTGATCCATGGATCCCATGGAAGAAGAAAAAACTGGCTCCTGAGAGGTTTCAGCTATCCTCTCTATGTGCTCTGTAACATGAGGGCACACGGTTCACACACCATATGCACACACGTACATTAACAGGAATAATAAACAAAGCTTTTGATTAATGTCAGGTTGTCCTACAGATATCTCTATTGTAAAAGATGATGTGCCATGGGGAGCATTGACTTCTCCCAATTTTCCACAGCTAATTGAATTTTCATCTTGCTCCTATATTTAGCCATTGACCTATAGATGCCTATGCCATTAATTGTAGGCAACGAGATGAGTAAAATCTTTTGGACTAAGTTGCCATAAAAGCATCAACTTTTCTCCTAAAAAGGGACGTCCAACTAATTGGTATATGCTTCACACTTTAGAGTTCCAGATATGAAGCTGAGGGTTCACTCTCTATAGATGGGTTGAAATACGTGACCACAGAGTCTGTGTATTAAGGTTGGCTAAGCTTTGGATTTTATAAGGAACTTAGTATTGACTGGTTCTGGACTGTCTGGTCTTCCATCCTCATTCTGTGGGACAAGCTTCTGTTTGTTTAAGTCACCACCATTAATAATTTTTTTAAGATGTAGTCTTAAATCTGTGCTATTTGCAATGATGACAAATTTTAAGAAATAGTCCCATAATGTCTATCTACAGAGATATGTTGTAGAAATGTGTTGTTAGGCGATTTCACAATTGTACAAACTTCAAGAATATATTACAGAAACCAAGATGCAGCAACCTCAGTAGTGTTGTAACTTTATGGGGTCATCCCCATAAGTGCAATGTATCACGAGATAAAATTCTCTTTATGACTCCAACTCCCTAGTTAAGTAGACACTCTTGTATATAACATCTCACTGAAAGGTGTTAAAACAAAGTGGTTTATCATTTTTTTCAAGAACAATTTAGTGTTTAAAAATTGCATTTGAAAGCTCAGTTCTCTATCACAATTAGCGTTGCATTTCTAGTTTCTTGCCAGTAACTAGCTCAGGGTCCATGTGATGCTCATTGTAGCTGAATGCTGATAACACTCGTGAACTATATTGTGTGGGAGAAGTTGAAGCATAAAACAGTTTTGATATTGGAGCTAGATCAACTGAAGGGGATGTTTTATTAAATTCCTTAATCTACATTATAAAAACTTAATGGAAGAGATATTTCATGCCAAAATCCTTACTGTGAAACTGCTAAAATGAATGTTTGCCACGCTGTGTTAGGATAGAGTTGAAAGCATGATAGTACTCCATGTTCTGAGGAATTCCCAGGATCAGTATGATGACTCTGTGTTTTCTGCATCCAGATATTGGATGTACCCAGGAGGATGCTGGCTTGTGGCTTAGTGTTGTTAGTGTAACTCTTTATACAAAGGGTGATACAGAAGCTTTCTGATAGGCTTCTTGGTATGTCAAATGAAGCAAAATAAAGTTTGGAGCATTTGATTTATTTTTAAATTATTTTTTTGTGTTTCCATGTGTATGTATGTGAGCACTCCTGTGCCATAGAACATGTATGGAGGTCAGCATATAATGTTCAGGAGTTGGTTCTCTCCTTCTGTCATCTAGATCTCAGGAATGGAACTCAGATTGTCAGGCTTGGTGGCGAGTGCTCTTACCTGCTGTGTGACAGCTTGCTTTATTTAGTAAGACTAATACTAGTGGAAATGTTGTATCTGCTTTTGAAACTTGGATTTGTGTTCATGTGTTGAAACACAGTGAAATCGCTAGTCAGTTCTGGGAGAGCTATGGAGAGAGAAAAAGAATGACCTGTCAATCTGACAACAATAACAAAAGTCTAGACATGACTATAAACTTGCTTTAATGGCAATAGAAACACCACCATTAAAATGTATTAGACCAATAAAATAAAAATGTATTAAGCGCATTAATAAAATCTCTGTGTGTAACATAAACAGTGCATGCAGAGTCCTGCAAATATCTCCAGTCATTCTGCATAGATCATGTCAACAAACTGGCCTTCTTTGTTTCATCCCTTGAACCACAGTACAATCAGCTGCCAAATGATTCGGCCCTTTCACAATAAGTGTCCAAATCTTTTGGTTTCTTGCTAAGTTAAAGTTCCACTGAATGTGAAATTAATACTTCAGTCTTGATGCTTTGAGCCAAACTATTAAGAAGATTTTATGTTTCTGACTTTCTCTAGAAGTTATACAAAAAGAACTTGGCTATTGTGTTTTAAATGGAAGTGTAACCGATGGGTGAAAGTATTATTTGCTGAATATTTCCCATAGCTTGGCTTGGTCCATTAAAACATTAGTCTCCAGGGTGGCCCTATTGGAAGGTGCCTTTAGGAAACCCTTAGGTCACTGGGGATTTCCTTTTCTTGGAGTAATGTGACTCTGGTTCCCTCCTCTTGCTTCTGCTTCTTCTTTCCTAGCTTATGAGGTTAACAGTTTGGTTTATCATAGCCTCTCCAGCATTACCATATGATACTCCTTCCAGAGGTCAGAGCACTGAATGAGCTGGCTCATTCTTGGACAGGAGCTTCCTGAGCCATGAAACAAAGTAAACCTTTTCTCTAAGTTAAATGTCTCAGGTGTTTAATTACAGTGAAAGAACTCATGAGTATGCTTTCTTTTTTTTAAAAAATATTTTTATGGTTTATTTAACTTTATTTTATGTGCGCTGGTGTGAAGGTGTCAGATTCCCTGCAACTGGATCTCCAGACAGTTGTGAGCTGCCATGTGGGTGCTGGGAATTGAACCCGGGTCCTTTGGAAGAGCAGTCAGTGCTCTTAACCACTGAGCCATCTCTCCAGCCCCATGAGTATGCTTTCTTAATGATTAAAATCAGTCAGTTCTCTCCTTACTCAAGCCATGAAATAAATTGTATGATGGTCTATTGCTTTGGTAATTGTGAACTCTTAGGTCGTTGCTCTCTGTATCCATTGGATTCATTTGGTTTCATCATTGCTTTGAGTTATTCTCATTCATACATTGTTGTGCTCCTCATCATATGTGTCAGTCATAACCTAAGACCCATCTCTCTATCATAAACCCTAGGTTCTGGCTCTTACTGATGCATCCTTCTCCAGTGTGTTCCATATTCAACCTCCTCCATGGGTTGAAAACTGTCACAATTTTCTTTCTAATGAGCTAGTGCTTTGAAGAGTCTGTTTCAACACCACGTTGGCGTCATCACCCTTGGAAAATTCCATTGCATCATAGCTTCTCTACAATCTCGGAATATTCTGTGTGTCATTTAGAAAATTTAGAATTTCATAATATACCTAATTTGAATAATAGTTGCCTTGTAAAAGTTTTGTATAATTAACATTTCATTCTTGGTAGCAGTCATACCTTAACCTTCATAGGTTGCTCATATATCTGGAGTGGCTAAAAAGAAATCAGCTTTCAATAACGTTTTGCTCTTAAGTTGGATTAAAGTCTGGAATATTTTTGTGCATATAAGCAGTGTACTATGGCTGCAGTAAGCAAGGAGCACAGACTGTGTGGCTCAAATAACAGAAATTCATTCCCCAGCTGTTCTAATGGTGAGAAGTCCTATGTTAGATGTTGGCAGAATTGTCTTTTGATCAAACCCGTGCCAGCTTGCACATGGCTATATTCTCAATGCTCGTATGAGAAGGGCTTTGGGGAGAGAAGGGTTAAGGTCTTCAGACAAGTTAGCTCGTGACCTGCCCCTCCTATTTCATCTTGCCTTCATTATTTCCTATTTCCATTTATGGGCTTATAGAGTTAGGGCTAACTCCATGTGGAATTTGGAGAGAACACAAGTCAATCCATGTCCATGAGATATTAAATAATTAGCATTTATATCTTTTGGAAAGAAGTCATCTCCTACCCTCATCGAGGTCTGCCTCCTTCATCATATTCGATTAAGGTAGGAAAAAAAGCTTCCATTATCTCCATTGACTAATCATAGATTTCCCTTCTGATGTTGTCTGACCTGTTTGACAGGTGTTTAAAATGAAGCATTTCATTCAAATGCTGAGCTGAACCGACCTAGGCTCTTTGGGAGTTTTCCTCTGGAGAGCTTTTCTGGAGGCAGGGCAGTAAGTCCAAGCCTTATCCGTGTTAATAATGCCTCCTGTTCTTTTCTGTAAGCCTCAGGCTTACCTTAGAGAGGACCAAACAAAGCATTGCAGCAGGTTTCTAAACGACTGTCTCAGGGACTTCGTTATTTTCTCAAAGAATCCAGAGTGTGGTTGCTAATGAGAACAAATGAGGTCAGACCAATTCTGTACAGAGCTGTTAGTCCACTAACTTGTAATTCTATCAAATAATTGCTTTAAGGCTGTGTGGCTCATTTGCAACTAAAAAGGCTAGACAAGTTTTCATGTACAGATACAAAGAAAGGCTGTTGATTATGTATTCTGCATTCATTGTACTATTCCCCATAAACTGTAGCATCTTCAACAGCAAATTTTCAACCTTGAAACACATAGAGCATTATACCAAATGTTTATTACTGTGATGACTCTATTATGCTTGATTCCCCCCACCCCCTGTACTTGAAACTCTAGCTTTGTTAAAATAATGTTTTCATGTGTTTTTATTATTAATATTTTAAATTAATAATTACTAGCCATGTACATTTATGTAACACAATGTGATATTTTAATTTATGTGCATGAATGGCTTGATAAATCAAGTTAATTTACTATTTTTTGTGGAGAAACTTTTGATGTTTACTTAGTAATTTTGAAATAAAAATATTTTACTATTATATATACATATATATTTAAAAAAAATATATATATTATATATATATATATATATATATATATATATATATATATATATATATTTGGTTTTTTGAGACAGGGTTTCCCTGTGGTTTCTAGAGCCTGTCCTGGAACTAGCTCTTATAGACCAGGCTGGCCTCGAACTCAGAGATCCGCCTGCCTCTGCCTCCCGAGTGCTGGGATTAAAGGCGTGCGCCACCACCGCCCTGCTTTAAATATATATTTAAAAAAGAGACAGCCCCATCATCTGAAATGATATCCACGAGCCTGTAATACCTTATTCTAAGCAGAATAGACAAGGGCCAAAAGCAACTCAAGATCATACACACACGGAATCTAAGCAGTCTGTACTCATAGAAATGAAAAGTAGGAAAGTGTTAACAGAGGCTGGATAATGCATCCTCCTGTGCAGTAGATCTCAGAAACTCACTGCTTTTGTCTAAATGAATCTGCACACTTTGAACAAAATCTCATTATTCCTCCTGACCCCTCTGGCCTCTGTTAACACTTTCCTACTTTTCATTTCTATGAGTACCTATTGTTTAGATTTCTTGTGTGAGTATGATCATGAGTTGTCTTTTGGTGCTTGTCTATTCTGCTTAGAATAAGATATGCAGGCTCAAGGAGGTCATTTCAGATGATGGGGTTGTCTCTCTCCTTTTTAATGTTGGATAGAATCCCTATGTATATGAACCAGATTTCTTATTTGTGCCGACAGGCACTCAGGCTAATGATATGGTGGACAGTTATGATGACGTGTCTTGGTTATCATGAACGATGCTGCAGGGGATTTAGGAGTTTAGATAGTTCTTTTGTGTATGAATTTCAATTGCTTTGACTAGATCTAGCTAGATGTAGGTTGCTTGCCCTTATGATTTCTATATTTAGCTTTTTGTGGTATCTCTTTGCCATGATGAAGGTACTAATTTGAGTGTCCACCAACAGTGTTGTGAACTTTGCTTCCCTCACTAATGCAGGCTGTCTTTTAGCTTCTGTAATAGCTGCTCTGACAGGTGTAAAGTGAGGACATTGCCTTACTTTAAATTTGTATTTCCCAAATGATTAGTAGTGTTGAGTATTTCTTATGGACTTCTTGGACATTTTAAAGTCTCCTTTTGAAAAATTTGTCATTTAAAAATTAATTTCTAGGTTAGTATACAAAGTCATGAGTTTCTTTGTTTTGTCATTATACTTTGTTCTCATTCATCACCCTCCCCCACTGCCCTCTCCTATAACCACCCCATTCCCGCTGTTCCCTTTCTCCCTCTAGTTGATCCCACCTTCTGTTTTCTTATGCTCATTAAATTAACTTCTATATCCCCGCCTCTGATATCTTTTTCTTTCCTCTCTTGATCTACTTCTTAGTTTTGTGACTTACAAACACACACTATATAATTTTGAATCTGAGAATTCTATATATAAGAAAAATATGTTTTAGGGGCAAGTCTGGCTTATTTCACCCAATGAATGATTTCTAGTTGCACCCATTTTCCTACATATGTCATGGTTTCATTTTCTTTACAGCTGCTGAAAATCCCATTGTGTATCATAACATCCCTTTCTTATCTATTCATCAGGTGATAGGGACCTAGCTAGATCAGTTCCATTTCCTGGCTGTTGTGTAGATTGCAACTATGAGTGTCGCGTATTACGTATATTGCAGCTATAACATGAATGTCTGAGTATCTCTGTGGCATGCTGACTTAGAGTCCTTGAGGTGTATTCAAGAGTGCTGTATCTGTACTATATGGTAATACCACTTTTGGTTTTGTAAGGAGCCTCTGCATTGGTTTTTATGGAAGCTGCGTGAGTTTACATTCCCACAGGCTGTGAATATAGAGTTCCTTTCCCACAGTTCACTAGACTTGTTGTCATTTATTTTCTCGGTGTGTGCACCTGCATGTGGGCCTGTGCCTGTCCTGTGCCTGTGCCTCCCTCACTCCCTCCCCTCTCTCTGTATGCGTGTGTAGACGGGACCAGAGGACAATTTGGGGGATCTTCCTCAGTTTTTTTTTTTTTCATTTTTCCCTTAGAGACAGAATCTCTTAATGAACCTGAAATTCAGTGATTCGGCTAGGTAGTCTGGCCGGTGTTACAGGAATCTGTGGAAGTCTGCTCCTTCAGTGATGAAGTTACAAAAGTGAGCTTCTTGCCAGGCTGTTGTGTGGGTGCTGGGGATCCGTTGTGTGGCAAGCACTCTGTCCAGCGAGGCATCTCCCTGGTTCTTCATTGTTTGCTGGATGAAAGCCATTTTGACTGAGGTGAAATGATATTTCATGGTAGTTCTAATTTGCATTAACCAGATGGCTGGGGCTATTGAATACTTTCCAGTATTTATTGGCCATTTGTATTTTTCTTTTATGAACTGCCCATTCACTCATTTATTGACTCATTTATTGATTGGATGACTTGGGTTTAGGTGTTTAATTTTTACAGCTTTTTATGTAGCCTGCATGTTAATCCCTTGCCTGAAATGTAGTTGGCAATTCTCCCCCCTAGTTCTCTAGGTTGTTTCTTCACTCTGGTGGTTGCTTCTTTTGATTTGTAAAAGCTTCTTAACATCAGACAATTTCGTTTGTCAGTTTTTGGCATTGTTTCCTATGCTATTGGAATTCCATCTATGCATCTATCTCTACTAAAGACTTATTTTTGAATTAATTATTTGTGTGTGCGTGTGTGTGTGTGTGTGAATTTGCGCATGTGAGTGAAGATGCCTGGGAAGACCAAGAGTTGTACTCTGAACCGCTAGAGCTGGAGTAATAAGGGTCTGTGAGCCACCCAACACAGGTGCCGAGAACCAAATTCGGGTCCTCCGGGAGTCCGGAGCAACTCTGCTGACCCACTGATCCAGCCCCCTGTCCTTATATCATATTTTCCTATAACAGTTTGAAATTTTGAGATCTTACATGAAGACTTTTGATCCATTTTGGATTGGTTTTTATGGAAGGTGAGGGCTAGGAATCCAGTTTCATTCTCCTCCATGTAGGAAGCCAGTTTCGGAGCACTGTTGTCAGTTGTTGTTCCCACCCCCCAAGGGATGCCTTTGAGAGCTTGGCAAGAAGTAGATTGCTGCAGCGCACTTGGTTTTCTCAATCTTGTATTATTCTAGAATTCTAATGTCTGTTTTCGTGCCAGGAGCATGCTGCTTTTGTTCCTATGGTTCTGGAATATACTCTGAGACCTAGCATGTGATATGTTCAGTGTTGTTTTAGCTCAGGCCTTTCGTGTTTTCATATGACTCTTGGGATTGTTTTCTCTAGTTCTGTTAATACTGCCATTAGGATTTAGGTGGGGATGCAGTTAATCTGTTGTTGCGTTTAGTCAAGTAACCATTTTCCCTATGCAGTCTTATTCTTTTGCATGTGAATTTCCTGATTTTTTTTATACAATTTGTTGAGAGATTGTCCTTTCTACATTTTGTGTTTTTCTGGGTACCTTTGTTGAAATTACCTTCCTGTATGTGCATATTTCATTTTGGTTTTAATTCTAAGATTCTAATCATAGTATTCTATATCAATGTAATCCTCTATTTAAATATGTAATTGTCATAAGTGAGCTGGACTTTTAAAAATTTCATATCTACCACTACAGAACTTCCTTCATCTTCTAATGGGTCTTTGTATTGCTAATTTTTATCAGTTTCTCTTTTGCCATTAACACTGCATGTTGTCCACTTTATTTTTCCATTTAATTTGTATGTCATAGTGATTGAGTAATTTAATGAGATAGAAATCTTGTAAGTAAAAATGTTCTATGGAAGTCGTACTTGTGATTTTCTACTGTGATTGCTGTTTTTCTCAGCACTTCATTTCATCTGTTTGTGAAGCTTCAGAAATTTGTAAAGCACTCCACCAACGGTTATCTTTGAATGCTAGCCTACCTTTTTACAATATGTAAAGATTATCTGCTGTCTGATCCTAACGGCGAGGTAGGATGGCAACCCTCTCTGGATGCCCGCATAGTGAGAAGGGTTTATATCCTCAGAACCATCCTTGGCTTTATTATTTTGATATTGCTCAGTCTGGCAAATATGATTTCTTGTAGCTTTGCCTATAGAAAGTCAACATAAGCAAAGATTTCAGTTTTTAAATAAATTATCATTAATGTAACCCTCTATTTTCTCTTCATATCTGAATCCTGTGTGGAAACATAATGGGTTACAATGAAGTTTAGAGAGGATAATTACAAGTGCAGATAACATCGAATTAAACACTACCATGCTTGCCCTGCACTGTTTATCTTTGGTGACCTCACAGCCAGAGTGTCTGGTGTCGCCTTCTACCTTAGACACTTTGCTAACTGGATTTCTACTTCTTTCTTTTGGTTCTAACATATTCTCTTTGACCTCTGCATAGCTTTCTCTGTTCTTTCCTTTAATTTCACCTCAGCCCTTTATCCTATTATGTGGGACAGGCCAGCTCTCTCCATCACTGCAACCAAACTCAACTGCTTTCTATTGTCACAGTTTACTGCGGTCTGCTGCAGCCTGACCCACCCTTTCCAAGAGCAAGCAGTTGGCAAACTCATCTCAAATGTTTGTTTTCTGCTCTTTTTTTGGCCATTAGAACAATATTGCAAAGTCAAAGAGTTTGTAAGTCTCCCTTGTGTTTTACAATTTTATTCACTAATAGTTTCTGAAGTAGGGACAGATGGGGTGAATTAATAGCTAAAATTAGAGATTAATGTGTTTGGTTCAGGATTTATGTTCATATGTTGGAAGAGAAAACTGTAAGTAATTAAATTCCAAGGAGGATATATTTAAACAAATAGCATGAATAATAAATAGGCTTTATTTTGCTTAGGAAGTCTACATTTACCAAATACATAATGCTTATCCAACATAATTTCAGTTTACAAAAACTAAACTTACTTTAACTTGAGTCTTCAGGCTTCTAAAATAATGAGTTTATTCTGGGGTTTCTTCTTTCTGCGTTTGGGATCAGTCCCCACTTTCTTTAGAATCACCTGACTTGGCTTAATTAACAAAAACAGTGATGACCAAATACATTCTGAGGAAGTAGGTGCTTCATTAGTTTAACTATTCCTTTTCTATATTTTAAGCAGTAATACAGATTGGTTTGTCTTTATTCCAACCTTATGAACTGTTTGCATGTTTATTTATTTTAAATGAATGATAATAAATTAATAAATACTTGACATTGACCAGTTCAGCCTGAACAGGTAACATGCCCAGATCTCTCTCTCTCTCTCTCTCTCTCCCTTCCTTTATCTATCCATTCATCCATCTATATCTGTCTCTCTATCATCTATCTATCTATCTATCTATCTATCTATCTATCTATCTATCTATCTATCTATCTATCATCTATCCATCCATCCATCCATCCATCTATATCTCTCTATCTCTATCATCTATTAGCTAGCTAGCTAAAGCCAGGGTCTCACTGTGTAGTTCTTGTCAGCCTGGAATTCACCATATAGACCAATACCAGGCTAGCCTTGAACTCATAGAAATCTACCTGCATCTGCCTGCTGAGTGCTGGTATTAAAGGCTCTCACCACCACACCTTGCCTTCTCTTGGTCCTCTATTTGTCAGTTTTAAAAGTAGTTCAACTAGCAAGAACATTTTTTTAGATTTTTTTCATCGGTCATTGTTTTGATATTTTTTTCTTTATTTCTGGAGAATGGATTTCCTGAACAGGAGATTTCTGGTGAATAGTTTTCTTTCAGCACTTGAAACATGTTACATCTTTTGTCCTGTGAGGCTTCGAATGGTAAATTTGCTGACATTGGAGCAGCTTTTTCCTTCCTCTCTCTCTTATTTCCTGTCTCTTGTAGCAAGGATGACTTTGAGTTCTTCCTGCCTCCACATCCCAGTGCAAACTCCTGAGATAAAGGCTAGCATACACACCATGCTGGAACTGCTTTTATTATTGTTCTCTGGCTACTTTTAAAATTGTCTGTTGCTAATTTTCAGACATTACAATGTGCCTTAGGTATTTCTTTTGATTACTCTGGTTAGGCTTCTTAAATCTGTGTTTGTTTCTTGACAAATTTCACAAGTTTTGAGGTTTATTCAAACTATTCAAGTGTTTTGTTCAATGTCATTTTTTCTTTATCTTGTATGAATGTTAAATATTTTGTTATAGTAGTAAACATCTTTTTATTTAGTTTTTTGGTTCATGCAAACATTTATTGAGCAGTTAAGGATACAAAGGCATTAAAACATGGTCAGAGATGAGGCATAAGCACAAGTGTAGAAAGCAGTAAAGTGCTCTGCACCACAAGAGTGAAAGAAAAATGCTTTAGGAAGACAAGAGATTGCTTCCAGTCTGCAAGGGGGAATGGTCCACCAACCAGGAAAGGGGACTGAGATTAGACTGGAAGTCTCCAGTCTGGATTGTTGACGATACTCAATATGAACTGTATTTGTTTCTTCTTTTCCTCTTTGGGCTTAATTCACCAGTAGTGTCCAGGACTTTTTGATGTCCCTTTTCTATATTTGCTTGCACTTCTGCCTTAATGTCTTCTCTAGAACTAGGTCCTTTTGGTGTTTTAGGAGCTTTTTCCTGTCTTTTTTTTTTGTTTCAGGACTCTTGACCTTTTGATCTCAGTGTTAATGATTTTAAATCTTTTCCATTTTGGTTTGATTTTTGTGCATTTCTGGCTGGAGTGCCTCATACAGATTTCTTCATGAACTTTTTCTTCAGTTTCCTCATCATCAAAATCATCCTCATCATCTTCATCAAGTTTTACTTTTTTTTCTTCTGTGAAACCTGTTACCCGCTCCCAGAGCAGATCCCTTTCTAGACCTACTTAGGAGTTTTACATCCCCCTTATCTTCATCTTCAGACTCTGCATCTTCTTCTACAGCTACTAGGTTCTGTCCACTACAGTGCACAGGCCCTGAACCACACTTCAGCCTTAAAGGCCATAGGTGGTGTCATTTCAAAGCCCCCAAGGGAAAGTGTTGGCTGTGGTGTTACTTTAATTGGACCACCTTCATAGTTTGTTGCTTTTGCCTCTAGGACGTGTGATTCATCTTTTGCCCCTGCCCCTAAACTAACCGTTTTTTTTTTTTTTTTTTTTTTTTTTTTTTTTTTTTTTATGATTACTGGTGCTCATTCTCATCATCATTACCACCTTAAAGTGATGATCTTTGCCAGCCTGTAGTCCACAGCTGAAGAGGTGGTTCTGAGGCCTAAGAGGGCTCCTGCCCACATCAATCGAGTCTTCCTTGCGGTGGAGGCATGCACTTCTGTGTGAGAGCAGTCGGATGGAGAGAACTGCCTGCTGTTCCTCGGAACAGACACGCAGGACAGAGTCAGGCCGGGGAGGTAGTAAACACCTTTAAGGATTGTTTATCTGCTTTTTCCTCCGTTTTCCCTGGATGGGTATTTTCTATAGTTCTCTTGAAGTTTATTAATTCTTTCTTCCTGACATTTTACTCTTAAGTTTACCCACTGAACTGAGTTTTTATCTCCATTAATTTTTCAGTCATAAAGTTTTCATTTTGCTTTTCATTATCATTTTCCTTTGCTGGGACTTTATGATTTTTGCTTTGTTTGGAATTGGTAAGAAAAGACAGTTTAGTCTTTGTAATCTGTCATCTTGGTGTCAGAATCTACCAAGCATCTTCCTTAAGAAATTGAGGTTGTTGTGGTTCTGGATATGTTGTTTATGCTTGGAAATTGAACATGTGGGGTAATACCTAATGAGACTCTGGGATTTTGACTTGGCTTCTCTGATACTGTTTCAGTAGGAGTGTGAAGGTTTTATATTGTTACTGAGGCTCCTCATTCTGTCTCCACTGGCAATCAAGGGATTGGAGTTACATTATTGCTCAATGATTGGGTGTTCACAAGATCTCCATAAGCTTCCACTGGTGCTCCTTTTACCCAGAAACGTGAAAATGTCTTGTTCCTGTTCCCTCTTTCACCTTCATGTTGATGGTGAGGAGGAGGTGACAATCCTGACTCTCTGCTAGGTTTACTCAGTGGCAAAGGTTGAGATATTCACTTAAGATTAAATGAAGGTAGAAGTTTACATTCTACCTGTTATCCACAGACACTGCCAGGAAAGTTGTTGGAAGTCTCAATCTTCTATTTGGCCTCCTCTAGTACTACCCTAGTGAGTGGCTTGAGGTGCTTCATTCCAGCCTGGTGACAGTGAATCACACACGACTGTTGCTTTTGTGGTTGGGTGTAGGTCCATGCTTTATCAGTGTTGTGTGACTGACGCAAAGCAGGGGTGGAGAGTTGGCACAGTAGTTAAAGTACTTGCTGAGCAAGCATGAGAATGTAAATTCCATCCCCAATGCTTGTCTAAAATCCAGGTGTGGTAGCACATATGCAGCTCCAGTGCTGAGGGTCAGGAGGTGGGGGAATACCAGAGGTTTGCTGGCTAGCTTACTCAAAATGGCAAGCTGTAAGTTTAGTGAGAGATCTTTCCTTACCTACAAAGGCAAACTCACCTGTACACTCATGTGCCTAGTCATAAATATATGAACATATACACAAACATATAACATATAAGAACACTCAAAACCAACACACATGTAGATAAACATACAACACACACGGATATGTAACATACACATCAGCACATATGCAAACATACAATAAACATATAACAAGCACCCAATGTGCATGCACATGCACACACATTTCTACACATGCAACATACATGGGAACAAACATAATGCGCACATACATACATACACAAACATATAACATGCACACATAAACATACAATACACATAAACACAATATGTTTACAACACACATAAACATATGCAAACCTAAAGCACATATGCACAAACACAGTTCATGTATACAAACATAACAACTCATGAATGTAGACCAACCTACAAGACACTTAACTCAGACTTGTGTGCACACATACAAGAAAGAGGTCTGTGTTTCTGAGCCCTCCCTTTGCTTTGCTGCAGTTCTGCTGTTGTATTTCCCCTTGCCTGTCCCTGTTGGTGTTAGCAGTCACTGGCTTTTCAGATCCAAGTCTGGGTATGAAAACCAAATAAAGGACGCAGCACAGAAGCCAAGAATGTGCTGTCCCTTATGCTCCAGAGTCTCTCGGTGGTTTATTCTGCTCCTTGTTCTTCTAAGTTATCTTAATGTTGGTGTGCATTAAATGTCCAGTTCTGGAAGAAAGAAAAGAACAAATAAAATTTGCTCTGTAATCCTGAATGTAGAAATTCCACCAAATAAAATTTATCACTAGTGTTTGGCATTTCCTTGGCCAAATTAAAAAAAATAATGATTCTATTCTAAATGATGCTCTAATTACTGTAATCTAATTTTTATAGCATAGGTTGTGAGGTATAAAAGACTGCTGTAAAATTGTCTAAAACATATATACATAAAATGTTTATGGCAAAAACAAATTTTAGCAGTGAAAATTCTTTTGAAGATAATAGCTAGAATTTCTATTGAACATTATAATTTATCTATATTTTAGTTTCTCAATAATTATGTGTATTTAAGAGGTATTGTTTAAGTCCTCCTAAGTCTATTATTGTCATCAGTTGGAAAGATATATTCTTTTATTAAGATAATAAAATATTGGATGCTTCTAAGAATGAGTTATTCATTAATTTTTAAAATTTTTTAATTAGATTTTTAAAAAATACCAATCCAACTTCCCATTCCCTTCCCTCCTCCCATCCCCTCCACACACATCCCACCCCACCCCCATCCAATCCTCAGAGAGGCTAAGGCACATAGCTTTAGGAAAGGTCCAAGGCCCTCCTTACTATATCTAGGCTGAGCAAGGTATCCATCCAAAGAGAATAGGTTTCAAAAAGGCAGTACATGCAGAAGGGATAAATCTTGGTGCCACTGCCAGTGGCCCCTCAGTCTGCCCCAGCCATGCAACTGTTAACCACATTCAGAGGGACTAGTTTGGTCCTATGCTTGTTCCTTCCCAGTCTGTCTGGAGTTGGTGAGCTCCCATTAGCTCAGGTAGACTGTTTCAGTGGGTGTACCCATCATGCTGTTGACCTCTTTGTTCATATTCTCACTCCTCCCACTCTTCATCTGTACTTTGGGAGCTCAGTCCAGTGCTCTGATGAGGGTCTCTGCCTCTGTTTCCATCAGTTGCTGGATGAAGGTTCTATGGTGACATTTAAGGTATTCATCAGCTTGACTTCAGTACAAGTCAAGATCGGGCCCCCTCTATTGTTTTAGTTCTTCGCTTGGGTCATCCATGTGGATTCCTGGGAATTTCTCTAGAGCCAGGTTTCTGCTAACCCTATAATGGCTTTTTCAACCAAGATAACTCTTTCCTTGCTCTCCTCTCTGTCCTTCATCCATCTCAACTATCCCATTCCTTCAAGTTCTCCTCAACCCTACTCTTCACCTCTTTTCTTCCCCTTCCACTCTCCCTTCTCCCCCCACCCCCACACTGCCAATTTTGTCAGGTGATCTTGTCTGTTTCCTTCTAATGTTTTTAGGGCTGGGTTTGTGGATATGTATTGTTTAAATCTGGTTTTTTTTTTTTGTCATGGAATATCTTTTTTCTCCATCGATGGTGATTGAAAGCTTTGTTGGGTATAGTAGTCTGGACTTGCATCTGGGTCTCTTAGTGTCTGCAGCACATCTATCCAGGACCTATGGATTGAGAAGTTGGGAGTAATTCTACAGGTTTACCTTTATATGTTACTTGTCCTTTTTCCTTTGCAGCTCTTAATATTCTTTAGGATAATTTTCCCCATCGAGTTTTCCTTCCCAGATAGGACCACTGTTAACACCACACTTGGCTTTAGTCTACTTTAGTGAACATTTTATTTTAACTCAGGCTGTTCCTCCTCACTTTCTCCCACTCCTCCTCTCTAGTCTCTCTTCCTATGCACCTGTAAGGTCCTTTTTCTTATCCAGCCATCAAATGAGCGAATGTATTATTTCTTTCAGTGACACATCTATATGCCTAAATGTCTTTCTTCCAAAATGACTGCTAGCTATTTTTAGTCCATGTCCTCAGTCAGGGTGTCAAATCCTTTCTCCAGCTCTATTTGGTATTCTCTTTGTATACCTGAGGAGCACTCGTAATTCATTACTCTCAAGCTGTTCTCTTCCACATCTTCCCTCTCGGTACGTGGTACTATTCTATGTTCACTGAAAGTTTAGAGGTCTTTGATGATCCCCTCCTTCTTCTCTGTCCATGTCTGATTATTTAAAAGTCTAGTAGCTTTTACCTTCTGAATCTACCCAATCTTTTTTGTTTCTACCAGTGATATTCTCTCATCATGTTCCTTATATAATAATGCAGGCTTTTCTAAATGGACTCACTACTTTGTGTGCATACCTGTGTGTGTGTGTGTGTGTGTGTGTGTGTATGTAAGTATATGTTCAGATATTCATTTGTGGGAGCAAATGTATATGTATGTGTATGTGTGGAGAAACCAGAAAACAACTTCAGATGTCAATCTTTAGGCACAATACACCTCATTTTTGAGACTGGGTCTCTCATTTGCCTGGAGTTCACCAAATAGGCCATGTGTGGGCCCCAAGGACCCACCTGTCTCTGTCTCTCCAGCTTTGAGATTACAGCATGCACTGCTGTGCTAGCTCTTTATATGAGCTCTCAGGATCAAACTTAGGTTCTCATGCTTGGCAAAGTAGGTACATTACTAACTGAGCTATTGACCAAGCTCCTGGACTCTCAACTTCATTGCTCCAGAATTAATTTCTCACTCTATTCAGAGAGTGATTTCAGAATAAAAGTGTGGTCTTATCATATGGCTCATAAAACTGGAAATTTTTAACTGCTCTTAAGTTAAATATCTAAGTCCTTACTATGACTTTGTACAGTACTTGCCTAAAATGTTTATTGAAGGAGTAAACATATCATTGCAGCATTTGCTGTTAAGATAGTACTGCTATGTGCACTTCTCTGTTGGAATACCTGTCGAAGTTGAGTTGCTGGTCTATTTGAATATTATCTACCAAATATCAAGGTACTCAGTGGACAGATGGTATAGTGCTTTTTAGCCATCAAGAGAAAAGAGCGGAGTCTCATCTAGGAAGATCAGTAATGATTTATTAAGTGAGTAATTCTGTCTCTTAACTGAAAGGAGGCAGTTATAATCTAGAGAGTCAGCTCCTAGTTAAGGAGTGTTTTCCATTTTTTGTGTTAAGCAACTTTCAGCTGAAAAGTAGCAAGTGATTCAACATTTTTATATGCATAACAGGTACAATTTATTCCTACACATCACAGACATTTGTTTTATTGATAATATATAATAGGTCGGATAAGAAAGGAGATAATTTGAAAGAAGATGAGCATGTAAGTTCTAATTATAATATAGTATGAATTTTAATCTTTGTAGAAATAAAGGATCCAGTTCTTATTTGCCCCACTATAATAAATTCCATAGTCTGAGAGATTTGGTTAAACCAGAAATATATTTCTCAGCATTCTGAGGGTAGGGAAAAGCAGGATGAAGGGATAGTCAGCATCTGGTGAAGGCTTGCTTTTTTTGTTTTTGTTTTTTGCTTTTTTTAATGATTTATTTATTTTTACTTTCTGCACATTGGTATTTTGTGAGGGTGTCAGATCCCCTGGACATAGAGTTACCGGCAGTTGTAAGCTGCCATGTGGGTGCTAGGAAGTGAACCCAGGTCCTCTGGAAGAACCGCCGGTGCTTTTAACCACTGAGCCATCTCTCCAGTGGTTCATGGATAGCCTCCACTTGCTGTGATCTTATATGGAGAAGGAATGGGGGAGCTTCAACACGGGACTCCAGGGGTGACACAGGTGTTCAGGTCGTAGTGTGGCTGATATTGGAAAAAAAACAGCAATGTAAGCAAATGATGCTTTTAGACATGTTTTTCTGTTTCTCCTTTGCCCTATAACATTGAAAAGGAGGAGCTTGTGTCTTCTGTGCATATGAAGGGGGCAGGGATTAGCAGGAGGGCATCAGCCCCTGAAGGAGAGGGTCCGGTGGGAATCAGCTTAATAATCCAAGAGTGTAGAAGTTCAGCGGGCTTAGGTAAACTAATTGACCTCTGCGAGACTTAGTTTTCTCATCTATAGGAAACACTAATCCACGTTTTACCTGTGAATTAAATTGCCTGCGATCATTTATTCTACTATTTATTTATGTGTTCACTTCTGTATTTACTATTTGCATTGGCACTAAGATACTTTATTTCTGACCTGAATAGTTCATTTGCATACCATAAAGATAACAGGGAATCCAGGCATATTAATGACTATTAAACCGTTTCAAATAGTTATTGGGCTATAAAATGAGCCATAGCTTGTTGTAGGGTACTGTGTGGGTCAATGGAGTCTGGAAGAGTTAGTAAGCAGCTTTTTAAATTAAAACTCATGTACTCAGAGGGAACACAGACACTAAGATTTTCATAAGGCACTTTACAAATGCCCACTTTGACTCTAGTCTGATTCGTTTTGCAATTAAACTACTTTATGCTTATTTTCGTCTTATGATTCATTTTGTCCCAGTCATTTCAAGGTTGCCTAAGCAAAGCACTGACTTAATTGCTGTGTGTTCCTTCTTGTTCTAGGCAATGGACCTCACCATGACCGTTGCTGTACATATAATGAAAACAACTTGGTGGATGGTGTTTACTGTCTCCCAGTAGGACACTGGATTGAGGCCACTGGGCACACCAACGAAATCAAGCACACAACAGACTTCTATTTTAATATCGCCGGCCACCAAGCCATGCATTATTCAAGGTAAAAATAGCGCCATGTTTATAAGCTTCAAAGTAGGACGAGAGGTAGTGTTAGGACAATGGAAATATTTACTGAGCTCAAAACTGCAGTGCTTCGGTCAGAGAAATTACAGTGTGTCAGTACATGAGCTCTTTAGTTCTCCGTGTGAAAGATTGCTATAGAATTCTTTATTTCATATCTGTGCAGCTCTCAGCATATTTAGACAGAATAGTAGTTAACCGATCTACTGGTTCAATGGCTTGAATACAACGATTGCTCTAATATACCCCAGGTCACTTTGTATCATTTAAATTACTTTATACAGGAAGGAGACAAATGTTTGTGGTCTCCTTATATACATTTTCTCAAATATAACATAAAAATAGATCGTTATTTGCTTATCATTCATTAATTTTTTTACGTGTTTGTTCACTTAAATATTGTAATAGCAATGCATATCGTAACAGCAATGCAGCCATCAAAGAGGATGGTCAATGACATTTTCCTTCATTGTCACTCATCAGGTGATTATGTTAAATCACTCTGTGCAATTTTAAATACTATGCATATCCTTTATTTGTTAATGTATTTATTTTCCTCTGTTGCAAATGTTAATTTCAGCCCTCATTTGTTCCTGTCCCTTACTCTAATCTCTATCACATAGATTTAAAACATTCTGCTTTTTACCTTCATGAAAATTGTATTCTGTGATCTATCAGTTCTTGGCTATGCTTTGTCATTTCCTATGTTATGAGAGCATATTAGGTTTTGTGCCTTTATTTTTTTCAAATCTGCTTCCTGTGATTCATTGTAATTATTTTTGCATTTTAACACATATATAGAAACCATATTTCACATAGCAAATATGTCTTTCATATTTTAATTGCTTAAAATTTAAAATCAATCTTCAAATCTTATATATTGTTTAGTGTTGAATGTACAATGCTTATACCAATAGGCAGGAGACATCAGTGTGTTCTTTTAAAAAATTTTCAGTTATACTGTATGTGTATGAGTCTTTAGCTTGCATGTGTACATGGGTACTACATGTGTGCCCATGCCTGAGGAAGCCAGAAGAGAGAATTGCATTCCTGCACTGGAGTTACAGACAGTTGTGAGTTGCCATGTGGGTGCTTGGAATAAAACTTGGGTCTCCTGGAAGAGCATCCAGTCCTCTTAACCATGGAGCCATCTCTCCAGTTTATTTCAGTATGTTCTTCATAAGTGTATTGCTTTCGATAAGAGCTCTTGAGAGAAAGGAACTAGGCAAAGATGGCAAATTCTTCAAAATGTGAGAATATTGTTATTCTTCTTAAACATTATAGCATTAATTCTAATTGTTCTTAATAAAAACCTGGAGTCAGATATTAGGTGCAAAACCTGAGGAATTAGAGAAGCAGTACAGCCAGCCACTAGAGACCTTTTATCTCTACCAGTGCTCAGATGGAAGGGGTAATCCTGTCCTCAGACTGTCCCTACTGATTGCTCCTCAGACTGAGGGTTTCAGACTGCTGCCTCAGATTGTATATGAACTCCTGTCTCCTCCCACCTGATATTCCTGTCTCTATCCAGCCACATCACTCCTGTCTCCACCTCCCTAGTTCTGGGATTAAAAGCGAGGGATCCCAAGTGCTAGGGTCACCTTTTGTGTGTGCTCTGTTCCTCTTTTAGACTGGATCAATTTCTTGTAGCCAAGGGTGGCCTTGAAGTAGCAGAGATCCCTCTGCCTCTGTCTCCTAAATCCTGGGATTAAAGGTGTGTGCCACCACTGCTTGGCCTCCAGTGGTTTAGCTCTGTACTCTGATCTTCTGGCAAGCTTTATTTGTTAAAACACAAACAAAATGTCACCAGGAAACATACTTCCTTCCAAATTTATTGTGCCCATACAACGTAGACATCAGGGAAAGCAGGCAGCACAGCGAGGGTGAGAAGCAGCGGGTGTTGTGCTGTTCTAAGCCCTTGTGAGGATGTGTTTGTGGGTCATCTCTCATCTGTCCTGAACAAAACTCCCTAAACCCTCCAAAGGGCCATACCCTGGGCTTGAGAGACTTCCTTCTACAGCGTGATTACCTACGGCCTTTGATGGCTGTCACTAAAGTGTCTTCCTAGGTGCATGTTGCAGCTGTTTGATTCACATTCCATTCTTAAATTTCATAGTCTTCACCTGTTGGTTTTATTGCTTTATATTTTGGAAACTTTCTCAGTATTTTTCCCCAAAATAAAAGACATAATATTTATTCTTAATTTGGGGAATTTTAATCTTACTGTGACTTTTGTTTGTTCAAGTTTATGCATAGATGTATTCATAAATCTCTCATACAGTACTTATAATACCTTAAAAGTTCTTCTTCCAAGATGATCTTGTTCCCCACCAATTAGTTGTTCTTTTTATTTAAATATTTCTCTTTCATAGTTTAAAAATGGCTAATGATTCTTACTTGCTCGTTTTTTATTACATGAAACTCGGTTGGTTATCACATGTAGTTGATATGAGTTTCTTTTACAATGATTGGCTTTTGTATCTGAGAGTGTTGGCAGAAAGCCTGACATGAGCAGGGTTTTGTTTCTCTCCACCCAAGTGTGTTGTTATTCTTTGAGTCTTCACTCTTCTGAGATTACCACCGTTCTTCAGCTCCACAGACAGTAACCAAGCTGTACGTGAGGTAGGGAGAAACGATGGCTCATGCGCTCAACAGTAGAAGAAAGGTAGAATTTATTTTCCTTAAGGCAACTTGGTTTTGCACCCAAATCTATCTTCCTGAGTTCTTAGGTAATGGATCTCCTGTTACATGTAAAAATGCATTTATAGTTTGTATTATCCTCCACTGTTTCTCATTGTTAAGTGTCGAAACCAAACTAAGTGGACTGTTGGGTGTGATTGTTTTTGTTTTTTGTTTTTCAAATGTGGGACTTGTGAGATGGCTCGTTGGATAAAGGCATCTGCTGCCAAACCTAGCAACTTATGTTTAATTCCCAGGACCCACATGTGGAAGGAAAAAAACCAGATCCTGAAAATTCTGACCTTTCTACATGGGTTCCAACAGGTGTTTTGTGTGCAATGTGCATGTGTTTGTGTTTGTGCACACATATATGAATACACAAAAAGAGAGAGAATAATTAACAAAATGTGAAGGCAAACAAATATGTATTTAACTATCAACATTCTATTTCCATATATATATGTATGGAAATATATATACATATGCATATTTATACACACACATATATCTGTGTGTATATGCAATAAACATGTGTATATGTATCTATCTATCTATCTATCTATCTATCTATCTATCTATCTATCTATCTATCTATCTATCTATGTTTGTATGTATATGTATACATCTGTGCATATGTATATGTATATATCTTTGTATATATATCTGTATATATGTGTGTATATGTGTATACATATACCTATGCATATACATTTCTCTCTGTATGTATGTATCTGTATGTATATGTATATGTCTGTATATATGTGTATATATCTATGTGTATCTGTATATATGTATATATCTGTGCATCGACACACGAATATATGTATATATACATATATACATATTAATATACATGTATATATGTATATATCTCTGTGTATATGCATATATCTGTGTATGTGTATATATATCTGTATATGTATATATATGTATATATCTGTGTGTAGATGTATATATTCCTTCAAGTCCTGAGCACCTTCATTTGAATCATTGCCACATACTTATTGTATGCACGGTATTTGAAAGCAACTGTAACTTCCTCAAAGAGGCAACAATTTTGAATGAAGGAGAAATATTTTCAAACATGTTCACATATTTTAGTTTAATTGACATTGGATATTCCAGATACAACATATCTTCATTTTAAACTAGATAAGATAAAATATGCATTTTGTTTAAATGAAATGTTATGTTTCCTTATTAATTTGAAAACACCTGATTGATATGTTTGTTACATTCATCTGAGTATAATGTGTAAATTTATTTTTGCTTTTAAAGTAGATCTACTCATGATAGGTAATATTCTTGAGCATATATAATAACATACACCTTAAAACTTATTTGAGAGGATACACACAGATTATTTAGGTTGAATATGGGAAGAGAATTATAATTAATTATAATATAATTAAGGTAAATTATATTAAAATGAGTTCTCAGAATCTATTATAGGATTAGTGTTCCAAGAATACAAACACCTAACCTTTAAACTGTATGTCATAGGGTATATGGAAAGTGTGTTCATTTAGTAAGAGCTTCGACATAGTCCATGTTGAATGCTAGGCTGTCAGAGGTCTCTGCTCTGGACTCATTATATCCTCAAAGAAGACAGACATATACATATCTATAATATAGAGGAATTATCATTGACATGAAATTTTATATGCAGCTTAGCGAAATTTTAGTTCAAAGAAAGCTCTGTGAGGAATATGTAAGTGGGAATATAGAGGGTGAATTTTTTTCCCCAATGGGGGAGAATATAGGTCCAGTTAAGGAGAGTGGCCAGTGTGGATGAACAGAGGAATGACAGCAGAATTCAAATGACCAAATAGTTTTGTAAATCCAAGTTGCTTTGGAGGGCAAAACAACAAGTATAAAATTGTACTGTGCCAGTAACATTGGGAAACAAGGCAGTGGTTAGGCATTTTCCTTAGAAAAGAACCTCCTGGCCCCTCAGTATTCAAGAGTCAGAGATTTTTAATTATCAGTATTATATTTCTATGTTCAGGCAATACATGAGAAAATACACCTCACTCAAGAGTAAGAAATCTTTATTTATTAGTATTATAATTCCATGTTCAGGCTATACATAGGAAGCTACACCTCCCTCAAGAGTAAGAGATTTTTAATTATTAGTATTATATTTCCATGTTCAGGCTATACATGGGAAGCTACACCTCCCTCTTCAATAGAACTTTTTTCATGCAAAAGCACAGGTTTGCATTAAAGACACAGACAACTAATTTAATGAAACATTAGTGATAAAGGGCTATAATTTCTATTTCTTGAAAAGGTTTATTGCTAATTGAACACACTTCAAGAGACATAAATTAGGCTTAATGAACATAACACTTTAGACTCTTGACATTTTACAATTTAGAAAATGAATTGTAAAAGCCTTCTTATACTTTACACGACTTTGCTTTATAAAAGAAAAAAATGTGTAGTTATTTATAAGACAGTTAATTTTAAACAGCATAGCACACACAGTGACTTTGTATACTTTAAGATACTGTTTTATTTGGCATTTTTTTAAATGACGAGATTAATTACTCTGTGGAGGAAGTAAGGATCAACTTGCATTCTGCTCTTGGTTTTTTGTTTTCACCTGGGTAGCCTTGGAACAATCCTTGTAGGAGCTCTGCTAGCATCAGCTTTCCAATGTGCAAAGTGAGATATGGAGCTGTATGAGTGCTAAAGGCAGCTCTAGAAATGGACTAAGGTTAACGATATAAGAGGAAAGATTTAGGTAACATTTTGTCAACATGTTATGCTCACCTAAAATGTCATGTCAGCTTTTCCAGTCTCAGATCCAGGGACCAAATGCTCCAAATGATACTTTTCTTCACTTGTGTGACCCTAGGCACCTATTCAGATTCAAGTCTATAGAAGCTGTGTTTACAAATACACATCTTAAAGCCAGTATATAGTTATATAGTTGTCTTCAGTAATTATGTAAATACTTCCTACATAATAGCATTTTTATATTACTCATATTTATAATTAAACTTTGGTAAGAATTTTCCTTTCAGGATAAATAGAAATGATCCACAAAATTATGTTTCGCTAGTAGATTGCATTGCCCTTGTTCTGTACTTCAAAAGCAAAATATTGTTGGTTAAAGGAGGACAACCAGTTTCAAATTGTATTTATATCATGTCAAATGATTTGAGAGTCTTTAAACCTTAAAATGAGATTACAGTTGTCTATAGTTGAAGGAAGGGGAAACAGCATGCTTCCTCGGACTAGGGAAGGGTTTCTACTGAGTTTTAACTAGGTGTGTGGGACTCCTTTGAGGATTTCCTTTTGCTGTTCATGGTGCTGTTCATATTTTATATGGCCAGTTATTGACAGATGTCCTTTCAGGTTTGAAACTATATTTTATGTAAGTAAAATGTTTCACACTACAAATGTAGCTATGCTGGGATGACATATTTACAACATCATATGAAAAAACACATATTAATGATGTAAGGCCCCAGACTGGAGTCACCTGTCTACTCAAGCGTGAGAAGATGTCAGTTTTTGCTGATAGAGCTGTTGCGGCCCCAGTGCAGTTATAAAAGAGGCAGCTGGATTTGGTGCTGTCTTGTACATTATCCACAGCGCTGGCATTTAAATTATGATTTCGTATTGTCTTCAAATGTCTCCATCAGTGGCTAATGCAAGGAGACTGAGTGAAAACACGTGGCTATCAGATCTGAGGTCATGGGTATAAGAACAATAGTGAGTAGAGGATCCTTTTATAATAAAGGAGCAAGGTTCATGTGATTCATGAGCACTTCGGTAAAGTGTGGCAGTTGTGAACTTTATCACAAAAGAGGGAACAGTGAGATGAGGGTATATGCAGCAAGAGAAGATGGCCCCAAATGCTCTATTGTAGAATAACTTCATGCTAATGAAAATGATCCTTTAGGATGGGATAAAAGTGATTAATGGGAGAAAGGTGACGAGAAACAGATGCAGTGATAGAGAATAGGCTCCAGGAGAACAGAGTGTCCTCCGTGATCATAGAGGGAGGAAGCAGAGAGTTTGGGCATGGATGCAGTAGGGTGCTGTGGTAGTGAGAACATGTAGAAGTTCATGTTTTGATCACTTCCTACTTTCTCAGCGAAACCTGAAGCACAGTAGGAGTGAGAGGAGAAGTGGAGAAGAGAAGAGAAGGGGTGAGAAGAGATCTTAGGTGAAAATATGTAGACTGAGGACCAATGGAAGGTACACAAATGACTCCCAAATTTAAGTTTTACAAGATTTTCCCAATTTCAATATCACAGTGTCTATGACAACCAAGGAAGAATTATTTTCTCCAATTAAATAAGTGCAGAAGGCAGAGTGAAAATTTTTGACAAGCTGAGCTAGCCTTTGTCCTAGAATTTTCTGTGTAACTCCAGATAGATCACAAAGAAATCTCAGTAATATCTCATAATGGTGTGTAGAAGGAGGAGCAGTGGGCTGCATTCCTAACCTCCCCACCCCCGGCTCTGGCCTCCGGCTAGCTTTACCCAAAATAATTACATGGAAACTGTATTCATTTAAACACTGCTTGGCCCATTAGTTCCAGCCTCTTATTGGCTAACTCTCACATCTTGATTAACCCATTTCTAATAATCTTTGTAGCACCACGACGTGGTAAATTACTGGGAAAGATTCTAGCCTACATCCGTCTCGGGTCGAAGAATCATGGCAGCTGACTCATTGCCTTCTTCCCAGCATTCTGTTGTGTCTACTTCACCCACCTATGTTCTGACCTATCAGGCCAAGCAGTGTCTTTATTAATTAACCAATGAGAGTAACACATAGACAGATGACCCTCCTCCATCATTGGTGTGGTAAGGTAGTATTTTGTTGTTGTTTTTAACAGGATAGAGTTAAATTGTGTTGCGTTGATTATGTCAGGGTCACTTCAGAAAGCCAAGTGATCTGCTTATGTTAGGAAAGAACAAGTCAGAGAATGTTTTGATCTTGGTTTTAGAGGATTGGTATATTTAAATCACTTTGACAGTTATTGAAAATAACCATTTAAATTGGTTTAAAATAACTGATTTCTTGGTTGCAGTCTTCTCTGGGTAAACAGAGTAGAAGGATTATCAAATTAATAGAGAAGATCAATAAAACACAACAAACATATTTGCAATTCTTTCTTCTTGTGAGATTGGCTTGCCCTAGCTATTTAGGAATCACAAATGCCTTGTTGCCACTTTTTACTTCCCTGATAGTTAAATTTGAAAAGATAAATTTTTGTTTTATATTTTTATGTTATAAAATATTTACCTATCCTTATCTAAAGATCTTAAAGTTTTTCTCTTTAAATGACATATAGACTTTTTGTTCTTGATAAGTGAATTAATTGTGATATAATATTAACTTAATTGATCAACAGATATGGAAATTTGTAGCTACAAATATTCTCCATTCCGCTAGTCTCCCTGGAGAGGTTTCTCTCCATCCACTAGGTTCTGCTCCCTAGCTCCAGGAGCCACTTGTGAAATAGCCACTCATGAAATAGCCACTCAGAGGCTTAATGTTGATTACATATTCTTTGGTCTATTAGCTTAGGCTTCTTATTACCTAACTCTTAATATTAAATTAACCCATTTCCATTATTTTATATTTTTACCACCAGGCTCATAATGTGTTACCTCTTGCTTTTTTTGGGCAGCTCCATGGCGTCTTGAATAGATTAGGGGGTACCATGTTTGGGGAGGAAAAGGCAGAGCAAATTTGCAAAGGGAGGGAAAAGTTAGGTCAGAGAGTACCATCAAGAAATGACCCGAAGGCAAATAACCAATGAGATCGATAACTCCCATGATCCTGGTCATTCCCTGAATTGCTGCTCCAGGCTGTGGGCCATACTGTCTCCAGAGATCAGCTGTAGAGCTTCTTGCTCTTTTCTGACATGGCATGTTCCGGTCAGTAGAGTTCCCAGTAGGCATTGCCAATCTGGACTCTAACCTGTCCAAGTGGGCAGAGATGCACTCACACGTGGTAGCTACAGATTAGAAGGCGAGGGTGACAGAGCACACACAGGGTTCCAGTTCCAGTTGCTAGTGAGAAGGACCCAGTGAGTGGAGAGAAATTGGTCCAGGGGGAACAGTGGAATGGAGAATATTGTAGCTACAGATATTGCCAAAAGTATGATTATCACCAAAAATATGTTTTACATATTATGCAGATACATGTATGCACTTACACACACACACACACACACACACACACACACACACACAGAGTATCCTTTTATCTGGTGTCTTAACGACATAGTAGGTATTGTTTTCTGCCTAAATACAGATACATGAAAGAGCAGAATTACGGTAGGGCCCTGCAATCCAGACAGAAAATAGGGGATCCTTTTTGGCAGAGGCCACTTGTTTGTTCCTGGCTGCCCAGACTCTAAATAACCACTCAAAAACTATATTATTTAAATCACTGCTTGCCAATCACTTAAGCGCATTGCTAACGAGCTCTTATATTTTTGATTAACCTATTTCTATTAATCTGTGTATCGCCACGTAGCCCTGTGGCTTACCAGCAAGGTTCCACCCTGTATCTGTCTCTGGCGGGACTACACGGCTTCTCGTGACTCTGCCATCTTTCTCCCAGCATTCAATTTAGTTTTCACTGCCTAGCTCTACTCTGCCCTATCACAGGCCAATGTAGCTTCTTTATTCGTTAACCAATAAAAGCATCACATATACAGAAGGATTTCCCATATCAGTCCTGATTAGATGTTGTTAAAGGACTGCATTGGGCAAGTTAAACTATATTAATATTTATAACTGTTGACTTTGTGTGTGTGAGTATGTGTGTGTGTGGGAGAGAGAGAGGAAAGAGAGAGGAGAGAGAGAGAGAGAGAGAGAGAGAGAGAGAGAGAGAGAGAGAGAGAGAGAGAGAGAGAGAGAGAGAGAGAGAGAGAGAGGGAGAGAGAGAGAGTGTTTATAGTTCTCCTAGGTTACAGGATAAGAACTGAGGCTTCTCTGAAGCTTCCGTAGGTGAGAACGGCTGCTAAGCAGTGAAGAGCCCCCTCCTAGATCTGCTTCTTTCTGCCTCCTCATCATTTTATACTCAGGAGGTGGAGCTTCCATTTTCTCGTTCCATGTCCACATCCTTCTGACAGTTTCTCATCAAACCACAAGTACTGACAAATAACTGGTAGAGAGATTCTATTTATAGTGATTAACTTATTCAGTCATAACATTGACTTCTCACCATTTCATTTCTTTGCAAGGAAACAAAGGCAGTGGTGCTGTGGACTTGCGATAAGCAGGGTTCACGTGCGTGGATCCATGGTCCTCAGCCACAACAATGGCTGCTTATAGTTGGGGAGGTTTCTAGGTTCAGCTGCTAATCCAGTGGAATCAAGTCAGAGGCTGCCAATTAATGGTGAAAGATTAAATGGTAGCATACAGTATCATAAAATTGAAAGTTGTGAGCTGGACTGCAGTAGTGAGTGCACTTGGACATCAGAACATCGGCTTTCAAAGTGTTCCTTTGTGAGTTTGTCTATTATTATTCCCCACTTTAAAAAGAGGGAATCTGAATTTTAAAGCATAGTTTTGATTATATATCACGTGTATATTGTGTTAGGAATTATAAATGTTCCAGTTTAACAATATCATCATATTTAGATGGCAGCAAAGGTGCTTTTTGTTCTATGAAAAAATTCCCTTATATTAGGCAAGTAAATATTCTCAGAATAGAGATAAGTGGTAAAATCTCCCCTCACCTAAGTGAGAAGTATCTGAGGGATGTTTTGGGGTCCTTTACTGCTGTATGATTTGAAAATAAAAACAGAGATACACCCTCCGGACTGTGACCTGTGTTTAACTAGTTAGTTCACATCTCAACAACAAGTAGTGGGAAGTTTGAGCAGCTGGTGGACTGCGGGATGTGGATCTGTATTTAAAAAATATACAAACTATGCAGCATGGTTGTCTTGTCGCATTTGTGCCTACTTCATCTCCCCCTTTCATTTCCATTTCTCTGCCCTTCTCTGTATTTTCCACCTGCAGTCTCTCTGGCTGGGACTCATCTTTTTTTGCTCCCCTTCCACCACTCTGCCATCTCTCATCTCTCTTGTCCTCCTCTGTTCTTTTCCTGACTTCTCTTTTTCTATCATAGTCTAGTCTGCTTAAATTGTCAACACCGCCTAGACTCTGCACTCTAGAGTTATTGAGAAGGGAATCTCGGTTCAAGGACTGCCTAGATCGGATGTCCCGTGGGGGGGTTATCTTGATAGGTTATTGAGGTAGGAGGGCCCATTTTACTGTGGACAGTGCTCTGCTTGGGCAGCTGGCCCTGGGTTGAGGATGAGCCTGTAAGCTAACCAGTGAGCAGTGTTCCTCCATGGTTTCTGCTTCAGGCTTCTGCTTGAGTTCCTGTCCTGGCTTTCCTCAGTGGTGAACTGTGACCTGAAAGTATACTTCAGATCCCTCCTTTTCTCCCCTAAGTCACCTTTGTTCAAACTGTTTTATTACAACAGCAGAAAGAGAACAAAAACCCATTCTTAACTTTGTCTCCTTGATTCTTCATTAGTAAGACAGTATGGGATTGAACTTCATATCTGAACACATCTTTAAAAGACTTTGTACTTTCTGGTCTTGTTGTGGTAATTAGGTGACTTGGGACCATTTTAATTTCATCCAATCAGTGTTTGGATAATTTTTGAATGCTTACTTTTCCTCCAGAAAAGTTAGGTATGAGAGGTACCTGTTCTGTCTCATAAGCTAATGGTCTCATGGTAGAGGCACACGAAATATACATGTCTATGAAAATATTAATGCAGCTAAGTTACTTTTTAATGTCTCTGTGAATCTTTTCTCAGTTTATTTTCTTTAAGTGGCCCAAACCACATCAAGGGCGTAGAGTCCTGTTTAAATCTTACTACATTGCAATGTGACTTTGCTCTCAAAAATATATTTAATATTTAATAGGGAGGAGTAATTTTTTAAAAAATGGAGATATTGTGTTAATTAAAATTTTATAAAATAAGGAACTTCATAAAAGTTTAATTTACCTCACATTCTTATTCTCTCACCCTAACAAAGTATTTTTAGTAATTGTTATAAAATTGAAGAACAGGAAAAGAATGTTTTATATAATATAAAAACATTATATTCTAGGTAAATATAATGCTAAAAATTATGTCTTAGACTTGTTTTGTTAAAAAATAAAATTTAATACATTGTTGAGAATCAGACTTTGCTTCATACAACACCAGAGTATATGGTTTATACAATAGTTCATGTGAATTCTTCCATTTCACCCCATTTTCTCTGTGTTGTATAAAATCTTCTTTGCTGTATGTGGAAAGATTGCTTGAACAATTATTTTGGTTACCATACATCAATCCAATGCAACTCTTAGAAGGGTTAATAGTTTTTCATAGTTTCATATATTATATGTATCATATATATAATATATAATATATATATATATATATATATTAGTTGTTACTAAAATGTCTCATATATGAACTTCTAAGAAATTACCAATGTTAATTATTTGGGTCTGTCACATCCCCACTGAACGTATTTGAGTTAGTTCAGGTTTCGTGTTGGTAGTTTTTAAGCTTACCAGCCTCACAGTCTAACAAGCTGTCTGGGAATTTGTATGGGAAACCAAGTCCAAGAGAAGTATCTCTAAACATAGTAGAAAATGGAACCTGTGAAGGTTAATCTTAACTGCCAACCCGAAAGGCTCTAAAATAACCTAGAAAGAAACCTTCTAGAAGTCTATGTAGGTGACCCACCCTCCCTATAGGTGATCCCATCACATGGACTGGGGTTCTAACCCTATAGAAAAGAGAAGTCAAGCAGAGCATAGACATTTGTCTTTTTGTTTCCTGACTGTGGGTAAAACGTGAGCAGCTGCTTCACGATCCCGCTGCTGTGCTTTGCTACCACAACGGACTGCACTCTTATCCTCAGACTGTGAGCCAAAACAAGCCCCTCCCTACATTACATGGGTCCGACCAGTGAGATAGATAACCAATGATCTCAAGTCCATTGGCAAGATCAATAACTGCCATTGTGCTCCTGTTGAGACAATCACGTAGGGTGCTGCGATGCTCAGGTGTGTGTTTAGTCTTCTTTGAAGCATATGTTCTCAAGGTAGAATATTACTTAGCCACAAAAGAAAAACATTCTATCATTTGCAACAAAACAGAGCCATTTCAGGGGAGATAATATTAAGTGAAATAAGTCAGGTGCAGAAAGAAAAATTTTGTGTGTTTTTCCTTATAATGAGATTTTTTTTTTTAAAGCAACTGAACTGTATAAAAGAGATTACTGTAGGTTGGGAAATGTGTAGGAGGCCAACTAGCCCAAACAAAACACTGATATAGGGAGTAAGTTCCAATGGCTCAGTCCATTCTAATGAATGGCAAGAAGACAGTCAAAGGCTCCAAACACAATGTGGAAATACTGATGTTAATTACTTTGACGTTATCAGTTCATATTATATATTCATATTGAAATATCACACTGTGTTTCACAAAAAGGCATTTTTATGTGTTGTTTTAAAAATATAAAATGAAAATATTAACTGTTTCCTCATTACACTGTAAATGTGTAACATGAAATTATCACATTATACTCCATGAATTTGTATAGATGAAATAAATTTTAAAACCTCAATTGACATTAATTCAATTACACATAAAAATAATTTAGTATTTAAAATTAGAAAGTGTTTTCCATTTTACATTACTTGAATAACAAAGGCATAATAGAATTTTCTATGTATTTAGCTAGCAAAATAGCCCAATAAGGAGTATGTCATCCTAGAGAGTAGATTTTTTTATTGCTTAATTATGAATTGGATTTTGATAAAAACAGCACAATGTTCATCTGAAATTCAGTGAGATATGCTACTATGGAATAAGACCAAAATAAGACTTTTTGTTTCTATCTTACATGCAAAGAATAAGAAGGGTGTCTGTCAGGGTTTTTGTTTTTAGAGATGAGTGAAATCAACCAACTCCATGACTGGAAATGGTGCGGAGAGTAATAGCAACGAGGAGAGATGAGCTTAGGAGCAAAAGCCATCTATTGTGTTATAAGTGGTAAGTCCAAACCACATATCCTCATTAAAAATAAGAAGGCCATAAATTTAAAAACTGCTCTAGAGTGCAGAACAGGTCAGTCATTTAATGGAACATATCTATAATTAAAATGCAAACTAAAGAGAAGGTAAAATGCGGCTGGAGGCTTGGGAAGATGCAGACAGAATTTACTACCCAACTTTCGTTTGAAGTGTTTTGTCTTATTCACTGAAATAATTTCTTTAACATATTTAATACATTTGTCTTGGGCTGGCTTCTTGCTAATGAAAATGGATTTTTTTGTGGGGGAAAGGGGATAAGATAGTAAATACAGACACATGCAAATAGCTAGTGTACATAGAAAAAATTCCAGGAAATGAATTTTTTCCAAACCCTCAAAGAAAAAAATATATAATGTTTATGTGCTAAGCTGATGTTAATCATTTTTATCACTGTAGGACAAGGTTGAAGGTCAGTCCAAAGAGATGTATTGCATGAGTACTTGCTATATTTGAATAGAGCAGACCCTGGGGGCGAAGGTTGTAAATGTTCTACAATTTTAGGAACAAAATGACAGTGTCCTGATTAAAACATGGAATTGGCCCTCAACATGAACTTGAAGATTTTAAACGGAAGACTGTACTGCCTTCCTAAAGTTCTAATGCAGATCTGCCCTGTGACAGCCTCAGACCCCAACTCACTGAATAGGGCACTGCAGAAATGCCATGGATACTGAAGTCAGATGTGTTATTAGGGATGGCGTCATTAGGAGAGGCTATACTTGGAAAGGGGATACAGAATATCAACAGAAGCAAGCAAAGCCCAGGAAGAGAAGCTAAATAAGTCTTGAAAGAGGGGAATAAATCCCGGGAAAATGATCAGAGGGAACAGCATCCCCCACAGGTAAATGACCATCCTGTTGGTTGGTTTGTTCTCTTTTCTTTTTAAGCTAGCTAGTCGATTCTGAACTTGGCAAAATTCTCTGAAATGAATCCTTCCTTACTAGTGGACTTGGGAAAAAAAATCTAGCTTTTCTAAACAGTAAGCTCTCAAATGTAAGAGTCCCGCGGATATTTTATCTTAAATACTACAATGTCCAGTTATGCCCACTTTTATTCACAAGACTGGGAAAATTCCATGTTGCAGTGCCATCTAGGGAATCTTAGAAGATCATATAAATTGGAGTTGTTTCGAGACTTCAAATACAGCACATGACTTCTAACATTAAGGACATAAAAGAGGGCTTATTAATAGCATTACAGACATGGCCACAGCATGTCTCCTGTTTGCCAGGATTTCACAACATGGATTGTATTGGCCAGGCTGTCTGATGTGGCCAACCTTGTAGCACCTGTCTTGGTAATGAGGGTCGAGACTTGGTCTCATTCTCAGTTGCTTGCCTGTCCCCACCGCCTGCACTTAGCTCACCTGGTGTGAAAGTATTCAGTGATTCCTTTCAGCTTTCCCATGAGAGGGCTTTGTACTGTGTCAGTGCACAGCTCATGTCTGAATTGAGCTTCGTCACTAGTCATTGCTGTCGATGTATCGGGCATCTATACATAGACCCTGTGGTGAAATCGGTGAAGTCTCATGACTCACTATCATTCCACCCTGGGATGTGTTCAGAGCTTTGGAACTCACTAGTAAGACCTGTGTGGTGTGGGAGAAGGTGAAGTGGAGGAGATGACAACCAAATCGCCACAGAGCTGGAGAGTAGCCACAAGCAGGCACAATGATGTCTTCCATTTTACTCTTCTTGGTTGCTAGAGTCTGACCCTGCATTGATGGCAGCAAGGAGTGGAGTTCCAGAAAGAACCAGGTATTATCAGTACTAATTTTAGTGGCTTGGGTAACTCAGTGGATAAAGGTGCTTGTTGCCAAGCCTGAAGACTTGAGTTCTATCCCCAGGACCCATGTGGTAGAAGGCAAGAACTTCGTCAAGTTGTCCTCTGATTGCCACAGACATTTAGCGCCATGCCTGTACCCACACATATGCGTACACATACCCACATAATGAAGTGAATCGATGTAAGTAAAACAAAATAATTTTCAGGGGCTACTTTTGGCAGTTTAGGGTAATACAGAAATTTATTACAAGAATATTAGGCCTAAAATAAACCTTCCCAGAGTTAATGGTCTTCAGTCATAAAGGCAAATGAGGCAGTAGCCAGTTGAGTGCCCCTGACTCACCATTCAGATAAAACTACAGCAGTCCAGAGACTAGCTGCTTTTAAAAAAGCCTGAAGGCAAGCTTGGTCCTTTGTTGGACTCAAAAATATGACTGGCAAGAGTTCTCCCCATTGGCATTAAATAACAAAGTCAAACCAAAGTCTTTCTCTATTCAAACATAGTTCACTATACCTAAAACCGCAAAATGTGTTGATTTTTATTATCCATTTTCAGTGTGTGTGTGTGTGTGTGTGTGTGTGCGCGCGCGCGCGCGCATGTGAAAATGCATGTGGATGCCTGAGGTTGATTTCAGGAATCATCCTTCATTGCTATTCTATGCCCAGTTGGCATTCATGTAGATTGTAAGGATCTGAACTTAGGTCCTCATGTTTGTACGGCAATAGCTTTATAATCACCGTGTTGTTTTCCCAGTCAGAACGTGTTTCTGTTTGACACCTGTTTCCATTTTGGGGCATGTGTTATGTACCAGGCAGAGGGCAGCCATTTCTCAGTATCCAGTAGGAACTCCCTGGAGGCTCTTTGGTACAATACTTTTCATATGATGCCCCAGCTCTTTGCTGGAGGAGTTAAGTGTGTCCTTGGCAGTCCATTATGGAGAAGACCCTTGGATGTTTGCACCTGGTTTCCTCCAGACCCCTCTTCATGCCCTATTCTTCTTTGAAAATTTCACTTTGTGTCTCTTCAACATACTCAGTGAACTCAGCTGTGAGAACAAAGGGTCATGGGCGATCTAGAAAATTGCAGAAACCAGATGTCTGCTTATTCAGGTTGATCTAATGAAAGGCCATTAAATGTCTAGAGTATGAAGAACAGAAATCTGTCTCTCCATTCTGGAGGCTGAGAAGTCTAAGATCAAGGAGCAAATGGCTTCAGAGTCTGGTGGGAACCCAGTTTCTGATTCATACACAGCCCCTTGCAGCCATGGAAACCTTGAGGGAACTTTATCAATTTTTTGTTTTATAAAATCACTAATCCTATTGATAAAGGCTCTGCTTTTATGATATAATCATGTCCCACAGTTTCTACATCTTAACATTACCACCATGGAGTTCATGATTTCAACACATGAATTTTGAGGACTCAAGCACCCATTCCATAAAAATAGGGGTGGCCTTGGGGAGTCCTGACACACTCACTTTCTAGCAGCCCAGCTGATGTTCTGAGCCCATCCTGGTAAGGACTGACACACAGACAGAAAGTTCATGGACGCTAGTCATTAGCTTAACTACTGTTATAGCCTGTACCCGGACACCTTATGTTAATTCTGAATGTGTGTGGACATATGTTCAGAGTGGAATTCTTTCATTTCATTTTCTAGTTCATTTCTAATGCTGTTATTAAAAAATCTGGCTCTGAGTTAGATTGCCTGGTTTGGATCTCTGCTTTACTTTAGCAGTAGGATTTGGTTAAGTTAGTTAACTATTGTGTACCATTATTAGGGACCGATAACAATAAAATTTGCTAAGTTGGTGCCCAGATTAAAATTGATAAAATTGTAACACTTCTCAAACCATTTATTTTATGTATTTCCAATTACTTTCTTTTTAGATTGCATTTTATATTTAAAGGCTTTGTTTCATTGACATGCTTAATTATTATCATAACAGGTATTAAAAACAAGCACAAAAGTTATTTTATCTTCCAGAATTCAAAGTTATTTTATCTTCCAGAATTCACTATGGAAGTTTTTTCATTGTCTCTGTAAAATATTTAAACAGGTCAGGAACAAAATCCACATACTCTTCCAACAAAGAGAGCCTTAACTTTATAAACAGAAAGCCCACTGTCATGAAATGCTCAAGAGTTTTAAGTTTCATGTAAACTGTTTTATAATTTTTGCATTGAATTCAGCCTTCACGTTATTAAATTTTAAACCTTAACAGTTTGTTCTGAGCCAATTCTGGTGAGGAAGGGTAATTTTAAGCAATATAGTGAGATAACTTTCATAAACAAACAAGCAAACATTCCAAGCCTTAATTTATTTTTTAAAGACTTATTTATGATTCTGCAATTGTGTATTCCTGTTTGAATAAGCGACAGTAGGTGCCCTTGGGGGTCAGGGGTCAGGATGTCCCATTGGACTGCCTGTCAAAGGCAGTAGTGAGCTGGGAACTGAACTCACACCCTCTGCAAGAGCAGTGCCTGCTCTTAACTGCTGAGCCATCTCCATCTCCAGCTCCAGCTCAGCTTAATTTATTTTTATAACAGTAATTTAATAGCAAACAAGTAATAAAAAGATAACATCTTCCTAGAGGTTTGGGGGGACATTTCCAAATTACTTTCTTTTTACTATGCATTTTATATTGAAAGGCTTCATTTTATAATCATCTAGTGATTTTATGTTTATTAATAATTTTGGGAATGGTATATACAGCCTATTGATATACAGTGCTATAAATACCCAGTTTAACTACACAATTTAACTTCTAATTTTTCATTATACTACTTTCTAAGTTTTCCTCTGTTTTATAAATTATCATCTTTCTGATAAATTGGGAGGCATGCAGAATGGGTCTATATAATCTTTCTTTTTCTATTAAAGGTTATCTGCCAATGTCAGCATACTGTTGCTTCAAAGACCGTAGATACCATTGCACAAACAACTCCTCCCTTTGGCAGTGATCTCAATTCTTTTGTTCTTTTTAGCTGGTGTTTTCTCTGTACCTTCTAATCATCTATTTTTATTTTTAAACTGCATATAATTTTATTTTGATGACACATTGTTTTGAAATTTTAATCAATTGTTTAAACTTGATTATTTATTTAATTAATTGCTTGCTATTAGTGAGTCTTTCATATGATAATGACATTATTTATCTCAGCTCGCTTTTATTTTTAAACCATAATTGGCTGGGCTGCGAATTTGGCTTGTGTCAATAAAACACTGGCTGTGTAAGCGCGAGAACCCAAGTTTGCATCTCCAGCACTGAAAGCTGGATGCAGGGGTGCATGTCTGTAATGCCAGTGTGGGGCAGGGTAAGACAGCCCCACTGGTCAGCCTTGCTACCAGGCAGTGCCAACACCTTTAATCACAATAGCCACACTAGTTGCCATAGAAACCAGGCAGTGCATGCCTTTAATCCCAGTGGTGCTCGCTATTTCAGACTGAGGTCAAGGTGGGAGCCAGGGGCTGGCTGCTTTGCATTTTGGATCTTCAGGTTGAACCCCAGTTTCTCTCTCTGAGTTTTTATAAACCATGCTCCAGTTCTCATCTACTACAATAGGAAGGTTCTCTGATGATAGCTAAGACACTGATCTATGATTATGGAAGACTGTGTTAGGCGTCATTTCATTGCTACGTTCCCTTAGTGGAACAGTAAGTAGTATTTGGTTTTTCCCTAAGTCTGTGGCTTATTTAGTATCAGGTTCTTGGCTAACTGAGCAGTGTCAGGTATGAATTCTGTCTCAAGGGGTTGGCCTTAAATCCAAACAGATAGCTGTTGGTTACACCACACATTTGTGCCACTATTGCACCAGTGTATCTTGCAGGCAGGTTACCTTTGTAGATCACAGGGTTTGTATCTGGGTTGGTATTTACATCTCTTCTTTGGTAGTGTTATTCTAAATAGATGAGACCAAATGTTTTGCAGGTGGTGGGAACAGAACCCTTAGCCTTTAACAGCTGAGCTAACTCCTTACACCAATTGTAACAATGAGGGGGCCAGGCCTGCTTGTTTGGGTTTCTGTCCCACCCAGTACCCCACAGCCGGCAAGCCCCAAAGAAATAACACAGAGATCTCTATAAGTTACAAAGCTGATTGGCCCATTAGCTCTAGCCTCTCACTGGCTAACTCTCACATCTTAACCCATTTTTTGATCTATGTTAACCATGTGGCTCAGTACCTTTTTTCAGTGGGGCAAATCACATCCTGCTGCTTTGGTGGTCTGGGCAGGAGTGGGAGGAATCAACTTCCTCCTTTCCAGAGTTCTCTTGTTCTCTTTCCATCATTTCTCCTTCCTGTCTGGTTTTCCCACCTTTACCTCCTGCCTGGCCGATCAGCGTTTTATTTAAAACATAATTGATAGAATACAGACAATTCTCCCACACCAACCAACATTATTTTTAATAGGAATATCAGATGCTGATATTCTTTTCAATTTGGAGTATTGAACACAAGGTCTTCTGCACAGTGGGAAGAGCTCTATCACTGAGCCACATCTCTAGTCCTCAAGAAAAGCATTTTTTAACATAAGAATTTAATATTTATTATGTTTGTACATACAGTAATGCCAAAATGATGCTCGGTAAGTTACATAGATTTTTTTGAATACTGTAAAAATGCATGAGAGTAGGAATGATACCATGAATTTATTATTGATACTTGAAAATAATCATCAGTCTTTTAAACACTTGAATTGATGATTTCTACATGAACAAAAATGTTTTAATACAGAAACCACTTTTCCAGTAGTGCAATGGATGCTATCTAATAGCTTGATTTTATTGCACCTCTTTGGTTTAGGTTCATTTGATCAGATGTTATGCAGAAAAATAAGCTGAGTATAAACTTCATGTAGGCAGGATGTTATTTTGTGCTACAAAACTCAATGTGTGGTGACATTTCACAGCTAAATCTTCAGAAAATTTTATTCAACTATTGTATAAAATCACTAATTAATCACACATGCAAGCTAAATGTTTTTAAATACAGTAATTTAGCTCTGTTGATATATTACTCTGATCTGATAATAACAATCACTTCCTTGACCACTTAAATAGGTGAACTTCATACAATTTTTGAAACATTAAACAATGTAAGATAAGCATTTTAAGTAGTCTTCTATTGCTTATATATTTTTCTTAGCTCATAAAAGCAAGATATAAGCTACTTGAAAGTAGTAGAAGACATTATTAGTAAGAAGGGAAATAAAATTTTGTTGAATGTTTACTAACAGCTAGGTAGTGAGTCAGACAGTGCCTTGCATTATTTCCCTTAATTCTTCCAACATTTAGTGCCCTCCTTTTAATGACAAGGAAGCTCATCAATAATAAACTAAATCCATTAAGAATCCTTATTTAACCAGTGAGGGGATTCAATCCCTGGACTGTCTGATTTCAAAGAGATTCATCTGTTTTACTGTCTCCTAATATGTGATTAAAAGTCAACACTAATTTTCAGAAATGAAAATAAATAGGCAGGCTGAGGACTCATAGTCACTGAATACCCCCCCCCCCCTTTTTTTTCCTACAAAAATCTTGACGAGTGCTTAGATTTTTTTTCTTTTTTTGGCCAGGGGAGTCTATTGATGTTTCTGTGTCTCATCTTTATCATCATCTGTAGACTTTTGAAAACCAAGCCTTGAACTTGAATTCTCTCTCCTTGGAAGTGTTACTGGACTTTGAACATTTTCATTTCAAATGTAGCAGTAAAGATGGGCCCTAGCTCAATGCTCCGACTGTAGTTTTGAATAAACATAAGAAAGATTTTCAGATAGCAACTCTCAGCTCTAAGAACCAAACTTCTTTCTTGATTCATGATATAAGGTTGGTTCCATAAATTAATTAGAAATTTTTTTTTTGAATTAGTAAATACCAGGATTTTCCCTTTTGTTTTTAACTCAACATAACTGGTTTTGCAAGGATAATTTTAATAAAACCACCAACCAAAAGACTTTTTTTTTCATTTTGTTTTGTTTTGCCAGTTCTTCAAGAGATTCTCCTTCAGATCATTCAGGAGAAGCAACACCCTCATAAAAGAACTCAAATTACCTGTATATTTGAGCCCTTTGGATATTCAATTATGATGTTGTTGTGAAGTCATTTTGTTTTGTAGATTTAAACACAGATTGTGACCTCTGCCTCTCAATTACTATGTTAAGAACTGATGTCATTGTCAAGGAGACTTTTTGAAGTTAGGGGCTGATCTTATTTTTCTGTGAATCTGCCTGGGAGAAGAGTTCATACCCCACAGTCACCAACAGTTCTTTTGCATTCTCCTTCTGTTCATAGAATCTACAAAGGAGTAAAGCTGTTATGCTTAAAAGTGAGTTTGCACTACCCTTGGATAGTATCCTAATTGTACAGTAATAGACATCCAAGTACTTAAGTAGATATGATAGACTGTCGTGGCAGAAATCACTGGGGAAGACAGTTCTGGTGCCTTTTTATTATAAAACATTGCTGTTTGAATGCATGCTTCCTGCTGCTTCTAAAACTGAAGTTCTGCTCCATTGTTGGCCAGTTTGGCAAGTGTGAGGCATTGGCTTTTGCACACGCCTCTGCCAACATGCATGAACACATGCTTTCCACCCACGCCACATTGGAGAAAACAGAACAAGTTTGGGGAACAAAGAAACAATTCATGAGAATGCATAGTAAAGTTACCTTCAAGGGGTTGACAGTCCATATCAGAAAAATGACTTGTGTACAGATGCTGTTAATCACTGGGAAAATCACAGAACGATGACACTTGAGTGCTGTGGCCTGAGCAGGGAAAATTACCTGAAAGCGTGATTATAAACCATCTATTGCTTCCCTTCCCAGTGCTTAATCTTCTCTCCTTGATGAGGGGGGTGGGGGGCTGCTAGAGGTTTGGGTAGGGGAATAGTACAGAACTTCTACTACAGACTGGCTCTGAAGGAGAGCGTCCTTTTACTCTTAGGTTTGAAGCAGTCAGAAGTTACATTAATGTGCAAAAGAGGTCGTTTTTCCAGATGACCTGGTACTTAAGGAGGCTTTTAGAGGCCAAGGCAGCTCTGTGGATGCTCATTGCATAGAGTCCTGAGCGCGTTCTTTTAAGAGTTGCATGGCATTGTACAGTCTACACCAGGTCTCTGCCTCTGTCTGTGCTGGCAGATGAAGCAATGTGATGGAAGTTCCTCAACATGGAAGCAAAGCCAGTCTGTGCTGTTGAAAGTCGGCGTTGTCATGATGCCTTTAATATTAGAAATCGGTGTGAGTGGAGCCTTCCTTGGGCTCAAAATCGTTCTGTCGTTCTGTTTTGGGATCTGGGTGTTGCTATACAGATATATCCAGTTTTAAAAGAAAGAGTAATTGAACAGTATGCTCATGAGTACATTCAGTTTATGCTACGTTGCTCAAAAGGATTTTTATAGCACTATACTTAGTTTTATAAATGCGTTAAAAATTGGTAAAATGTGGCTATAAGGGTAAATAAACCAAAATAATTGGTTGTAGTTTCTTCCTTCAGTAGTTTCTGCCAGAATGCTAGTTTCCCATTAATAACAAAAGAGATGGTAAATATAAGCAAAGGAGAACAAACTTTTCCACTCACTAATGGATTGAGCAGAATTGCTGAAAAACAGGCTTTAGATCCATGGTAGTGTGGCTACTTGTGTGTTTCTCAAGAACTCAGATGGTCAAACAGTCTTATTTACGAAAGTACTCTTTGGTATTGTTAGAACCTAGTGAAGACACTATGTAATAATGTAACCATTTTACAAGTTATAAAAGGAGAAACCATCTTTTTAAAAGTATATTTGATGCTTTGCAAGTTCTAGTTAGAAATGGAATAATTGAGTGCTCTAATAAACATGGGTACCATCTTCCCTCTGTGAGCCACACATACCTTGCCAATTACCTGTTTTCTCATGCCATTGAGAAGAGGAGGGATAGAATTTTCACACAGAGAATCTTCATTGCAGACAATGAAATATGCAATTCCTGCTGATCTCCCTGGAGTAATTTAAAATATCAGAATCTTAATATCTGAGGTTTTGTTAAGAGTTCCTAGGAGGATGAGGGGCATTGCTCTTGAGGCTGTGTTGTTCGCTAGGGTTGGGTGTCAGTTTAATCTCAGTTTTCTTTTTTTTTTGGTATCTCATATTCCTGACCATTCTTTTTTCTCTCTTTAGAAAATACAAATCAGTATTCCCTGCTGTTCCTGATTTCTTTGAAATGAAAATCTTTGCTAGGAAGGCAGCTCATGAAAACGTCACTCCATATTTCAGGTTGCACAATGCTAGCAGAGAAGCAGGCTCTTCGGAGAAGCTCCCTTGGCAGTGATTGAAGCAGGTGTTCCCTGGGAGTCGTCAAGGCAGCTCCCATTTGAGAAGCTCGGATAAGTGGTCCAAATTACATCTAAGAGGAAAACTTGCCAAAGCATAATTACTTTTCATCAGGGTGCCACAAATAATGAGAGAGCAGGAACAGTGGAAATGCATTGTAGGCTACTTAATCACCGTCATTTGAAAAAGCTGATGTAGAATTCATTACTTCAAGACAAATTGTATAGCTTTTGTAGTAAATTAGACATATTTTCTAAACATGAAATTATATTTCTTCTCATTTACACTTGCCCGAGAAAAGCTGACTGGCAGTGAAGTACAAGAGACAGGCTTGCACCTGCTGTTTTCAGTCAGTCTTTTATTTTTCAGTAACTTCCTGTGTTTCTATTCATACGGAGTGCATCCCCTACTTTCTCTTTCCTGGTGAGATCAGTGTCAGGAAGAGTTGCTGTCTACACAAGATGCTGTCAGACTCCTCACTCCAACTTGCCTTTCCATTCTCCACCCTGTCACCAAGATCAGAACTTCCTGAGAATAATAGGTCAGGATGGATAGAGACCATAAAGCTTTGCTCTGTGATGAACCATTGCTTAGCACAGCGTGAGAGATCCTGGTCGTCAGAACGTTACATAACGTTTCTCCCTACTTAAGAGTTTAGCAGCAGATTCTAAAATGGTTTCAATAGGCCCTATGGAAACCCCAAGATGCTTAAAATGAAGTTGTCCACAAGTTCAACCACTGCTTACATGGCAGAATGTGCTTAGAAGAACATGCTTTGGTTTAGTCATTAGGGCAATAACTGCTGTGCTGTAAGAATCAAAGAGCATAACATAAGCATTTTTCCTGAATGTGTACTTACTAATAAGTGAATAAAATGTTTTTGAGACAGCCCATATAAACCACTGCAAGGAAAGGGCCCAACAAGCTAGAACATTTTAAAGAATAACTTTTATTTATTCTTTGACTGTCTCATACATGTCTATCATGTATCTTGATCTTACCCACTCCAATCCCCTCTAGACTCCCCCAAATACCTCCTCCCTCCTTCCTGTATCTGTGTCTGCATGTGTGAGTACATCGGCAATGCCATATCCAGAACAGCATTTCAGAACACTCCTACCCATCTGCTGGGACTTTACAGTCTTCCTGCCACTGAGCTTTTGGCTTTCTTAGCTTGAGCTGAGAACTTTGACCCACGTTCTGTGTTACTGCTTCTTGTCTCTTTCCCATCCAAGGCATCTCTTGCTTCCCAGTTTGCCTTGCCAGCAGGTCTCTCCTTCAGCATGTATCACAGAGCCTACATCCTCCAAAGCAATCACTTTTATGCCCCAACCTCCACGACAATTTCTTTTTTCCTATAGCCAACTAAGTAGCTAGAGTAGAAATACACACTCATGAAATAAAGCTAGCCTTATTGATTAAGTTACTATGGGATAGAACTGTGGGCTTTCTGGCATACTATACCTCAAGGATGGAAATCAACAATTTTCTTTTAAAAGTAATAAACAGGATATACTTTAGGCTTTGTGAACCATGTGACTTCTCTCTCATTTTATTCAAATCTGCTTTGGCTGTAGAACATTTAATATAGGTGTAAATAACTGAGCATGGCTGTGTTCCAATAAAAGACGCAGAGAGATCTGTCACCTTGTACTTGAGTTTAAAGTAGGCTGTTATGTGATTCATCTTTCTCCCAAACACTGAGTGCCATCACCCCATAATTAAATAGTCTCTGTTGAGAGTTCTATGTTTAGGTCTGTACTCCATTTTTTATTGGATTATTTGTTCTTCTGATGACCAATTTCTTGAGTTTTTTGTATATTTTGGAGATCAGACCTCTTTGTGATGTGGGGTTAGTGAAGATCTTTTCCCATTCTGTAGGCTGTCATTTTGTCTTGTTGACCGTGTCCTTTGCTTTACAGAAGCTTTTCAGTTTCAGGAGGTCCCATTTAGTAATTGTGTCTGTGCTACTGGGATTATATTTAGAAACTGGTCTCCTGTGCCAATGTGTTCAAGTGTACTTCCACTTTCTCTTCTGTGAGGTTCAATGGCTGGCTTTATGTTGAGGTATTTGATGCATATGGATTTGAGTTTTGCATGGTGGTAGATATGGATCTATTTCAATTCTTCTACATGTTGATATTCAGTTATGCCAGCTCCATTTGTTAAATATGCTTTCTTTTTTCCATTTGATATTTTTTGTTTCTTTGTCAAAAAAATAGGTGTTCAAAGGTATGTGGATTAATATTTGGGTCTTTGATTTGGTTACATTGGTCCTCCTATCTGTTCTTATGCCAGTACCAGGCTGTTTTCAGTACTGTAGCTCTGTTTAAACTCTGTAGAGTTTAAAGTCAGGCATTGTGATGTCTCCAGAAGTTCTTTTATTGTACAGGATTGTTTTGGCTCTCCTGAATTTTTTTGCTTTTCCATATGAAGTTGAGTAATGTTATTTTGAGTTGAATTTTGCTGGAATTTTGCTGAGCATTGATTGCATTGAATCTGTAGGTTGCTTTTGGTAAGATTGCCATTTTTACTATGTTAATTCTACCTACTCAAGAGCATGGGAGACTTTCCATTTCTGGTGTCTTCTTTAATTTCTTCCTTTAAAGATTTAAAGTTCTTGGGGCTGGAGAGATGGCTCTGAGGTTAAGAGCACTGGTTGCTCTTCCAGAAGTCGTGAGTTCAATTCCCAGCAACCACATGGTGGCTCACAACCATCTGTAATGATATCTGGTGCCCTCTTCTGCCATGTGGGCATACATGGAGGCAGAATGTTGTATACACAATAAATAAATAAACATTTAAAAAAAGATTGAAAGTTCTTGTCATATAAGTCTTCCACTTGTTTGGTTAGAGTTACTCCGAGATATTTTATGTTATTTGTGACTATTGTGAAGGGTGATGTACAGAGCACCTGAAAACTCTAGAATGAAAAGAAGCAAAGTCACCCAGGAGGGCTATATGGAAGGAAATAATCAAATTGAGATCTGAAATCAACAAAATAGAAACAAAGAAAACAGTATAGAATCAATGAGATGAATAATTGGTTTTTTTGAACAAATCAACAAAATAGATAAACCTTTATCCAAACTAATTAAAAGGCAGAGAGAGAATATCCAAATTAATAAAATCACAAACGATAAGGAGGATATAACAACAGACATGGAGGAAATTCAGAGAATCATCAGGTCATATTCTGGAAACCTGTACTTTACAAAATTGGAAATTTAAATGAAATGGACAATTTCCTGAATAAATATCACTTACCAAAATTAAATCAATAACAGATAAGCAAATCAAATAGACCTATAACCACTACAGTAATAGAAACAGTCATCAAAAGTTTCCCAGGATCAGATCGTTTCAGCTCAGAATTCTACAAGATTTCAATGAAGAACTAATACCAGTACTCCTCAAATTGTTCTACACAATAGAAACAGAAGAAACTTTGCCAAACTCTTTTTTGGGGGGTACAGTTACCCTGATACCCAAACCACACAAAAACATGACTACAAAAGAGAATTACAGACCAATCTCACTCATGAACATTGATGGAAAGATATTCAATGAAATATTGGCAAAGTGCATCCAGGAACACATTAGGAAAATCATTCACCATGACCAAGTGGACTTCGTTCCAGAGATGCAGTGTTGGTTCAACATACTAAAATCTGTCAATGTATTCCACCATATAAATAAACTGAAAGAATAAAAGACATGATCATCTGATTAGATGCTGAAAAAGCCTTCAAGAAAATTCAACACCCCTTCATGATAAAAGTCTTGGATAGAACACGTTTACAAGGAACATACATACCTAAGCCTAATAAAGGCAATATATAGCAAGCCAACAGCCAATGTCAATCTAAATGGACAGAAACTCAAAGCAATCCCACTAAAATCAGTAACAAGACAAGGTTGTCCACTCTCTTCATATCTATTCTATATAGTACTTTAGGGTCTAGCTAAATTAATGACAATAAAATGAGATCAAGGGGATACAAATTGGAAAAGAAGTCAAAGTCTATTTGCTGATGATATGATTGTTTACATAAGCAACACCAAAAATTCTACCAAAGAATTCTTGCAACTCATAAACACCCTCAACAATGTAGCACAATACAAGATTAACTAAAAAATAAATCAGGAGCTGCCACGGACCGGCTCAGGGGAGCCACTCAGACCGTTGGAGAAGCAGGGTCTTGGTAACAGGAAGGCACAAGTTCGGCAAATGACAGACAGACACAACACACAAGAGAGTGCTTGGAATCTGCTGCAATTTTACTAAATTCATGTTTTCATTATATAGTATTCAAACAAAGAACAAATCAGAAGGTCATGTGTCATCAGTTGGCACAGTATGAAAGCTTCTTTTAGTCACATTATCAGGGACAGGTGTTAGACATAAAACATCCTTAGAAAAGGAAATCTTGTCCTTGGGAACGTAAACCTCAGTCAAGTGGTTTCATCTTAAGAATAGAAAGTTTCTGTCTCATTATCGCTATCATGGCCTCTCCTTTTTCTAACCCTTTCTTTATCTCATCTAGTGACCAAATATGCCTAATCAGCTCTCTGCACCTGTTGAAATATACTTTTTAGTACCTTCTTATGCAGGAGAGACCATGGGGGTTGGGATCTAGCAAGCCTATTCATAAAGTTCAAAGTATAATACAACAGTCTTTGTCCATCAACATTAACCCATCTATTCCCTTGCTCATCATACTCCCCGTGTATGACAAAGGTTCTGCTGTAGTCTTATACATTCCCATACTGTGCTTCCCTATCTCAAAGCTGTTCCTGAAGAGAATGATCCTTGTCTTGTATATATAAAGACTATCATTATTATGAAAGAAATTGTGCAAAGCTCATATCCCGCATAGCCAGCTAATCGAGAAACCTGTCTATGCCCCAAGGGCAGCCAATACCGGGCTGTCTGCCATCGACCTCCAGGAAGCCTAGTCCCATGGGACACGTAGCTCCCGTCCGGCATAATGACATATGTCATGTCACACAGACAACACTGGAGTTGGTGTGGCAAGGAGCCCTCATTTATATAGATGATAAATGGGCTGAGAAAAAAATTAGAGAATTCCTTATTTTAAATTTGATTTTTTGGTTGCTAATTCTACCTAAGTTTGATATTTCACAATAGATGGAGTTATTTTTATTTTTGACATCTTGAGAGGCAAGCACTCTCTAAGTGAGGCAGTGTATTCTCAAAGAGAAGCTGAAATATTGTTTCCTCCACCACTGACCTCCACTGACTCTACATCTATAACTCTGGAGCCCCAGGATATATAAGAACCATTTGGGAGTGATTGGAATAAAGCATGCTGAGTGCTTGCTCACTGGCTCAGAGATTAATTTAATTGAGGATCTGACAGAACCATGACAACGGAACCTTCAGGAGTGTCTAGACCACAGCCCAGGCTGTGAGTACTACCCCAGAATCTCATTTACTTTTGCAATCTGAAATGTCCACATGCATTAACAGCTTGAATTTAAAATACCATATGGCATGAATTAAAACTGCACTTAATTGTTCATGGGTTATAGTAGTAAAGGTAGGACCACTTTCCATGTAGGAATGGAACTTTATTATCACAGATGAGCTGTATTGAAGGCTGTAATATTAAAATCAGTTCTGTGTGACGGGGAAGTTTGGATTGACATGCATAGCTGGATTACTAACTGACCAAGGCTTGGGGATTCTGATGGTGGCTGTGTGTGGCTATGGGTCTTTGTGGCTTTGCTAGAGTCAGTTTTCTACCTTTCTGTCACTGTCTTACTGGGAAGGTCGTAAAGGGGAAGGAAGGAATTTTTCAGAGCATTAGACTTTGCTACCATTCTCTACCTATCTACAAATATATAATTATTTATAACAGAAGACTTTAGAAGAGCAATTGTAGGGAGTGCAAGAATTTAGGATAGAAATAGATTATCTAGGAGAACAAGTAGAATGCAAATTACTAAGTACTCCAGACAGTGTAATTACTACTATTAAATTTGAAATTTAAGTTTTCTAGAAGTGAGGGAAAGAAGAGAAACATGTTGGGTTATATTGTTTCATCCTCTGGGTAAAACCAGCTTTCACATTTGTCTGCAGAGAAAATTGTTATTTTGAGCAAAGCTCAACCAATAATTTAACACATACATTCTTGAGATAATACAGTTGGAAATGTCTTCACTACAGCTCTATAAAAGTTGTAGAAGTGCTGTGGTATTGACTTGAATGAATCATCAGCTGATTATTAATTTTCTTATTTCTTCCTTACCTTTGCTTTTAAGGTGAATAAAATGGTTTCAATGTTAATCTCTGGTGATATGGCAATAACTATATTACTTATTCTTGAGTTTACCATACAAAAGAGGAAACACAATAATTCAGAGTTGAGGGGCAGGAGTCCAAACCAAAGATGTGCAATTATTTGTACCTACTTTTAACAAAAGAATAAATGAGATGCTGTGGGATATCAGAAGAACCACTGATGATTGTGATAATGATGATGATGATGATGATGATGTGTGTGTGTGTGTATGTGTGTGTGTGTGTGATTGAATAAGTGAAATCAAACACATGAGCACTGCAACTGCAATCTGAGAACATTAGCAGAAGAGGTGGGGGAGAGAAGGGTATGGCAATCAGCAAAATTATTCTACTAGTTTGGATGGAAGGCTCACATGGTAGCATGGGATCATGGGATCAGAGAAATCTGTAGGAGTTAGATTTGAAAATGTTAGGTCAAACAGTTATGATGTCATATGAAAGCAATGACTGGTCACCTCAGTGTTTTTGGCCAGGGACTTGCATGGTTTGTGTTTTAGAAAGAACATTCCAATGTAGTTTGGAAGGAATGTATGTTAGGTAGTCATCTAGGAGGCCATGGGTATAATTCTCTTTTTAAATGCTGAGGATCTGAATGAAAGCCATGACAATGAATATTGGCTGAGACCACAACTACAGAGGAGAATAATGTGTGGCCCTGGTTTAATGATTACAGGGAGATAAATTAGAATGGACTAGATAAAGTTTCCTTTCTTTTGTGTCTGGATGACAGGCACAATTCATATTGAAAAACAGCAACTGTAGATAGACATCTACAATCTTTATAAGTTGGTGAAGGTGAGTTCAATTAATGCTGAAGGTTATCTAGTGGAGATTTTTCAGGGTTATGATCTACATTGAAGGCAATAGATTTAAATTTACCGGAATATAGATGGCAGGTAAAACATGCTAGTGGCATATCTAGAGATCAAGAAACTGATAAAAAAAATCAGAGGTTTGGAACCCTGAGAAACTGTCACTCTTGGAAGGTATGTAGAAAACAGAGACGAAAGAAGTGTGGTAAAAATAAGCAGAGAATACAGAGTAATAGAAGTGACCGGTGGGACATGTGTCAAAACCTAGTAATAAGATTTGGGACAGAGGAAGTTAGCATAAAACTTTCTTTGTGACATAGCATCTGTGACAGGTGGTACTTGGTCGACACTGGTCTCGAGTTTTCTTTTGAAATGCCTTTGATAGTTTATGTTGTTTGTTGATGTGGGATTCCCCTCTGTATGCTGTGAATATGTTTTATTACCATTAGCTAATAAAGGACCTGCTTTGGCCTGTGGCAGGGCAGAATATAGCAAGGCGGGAATTCCAAGCAGAGATAGAGGAGGAAAAAAAAAGCTGAGTCAAGGAGATGCTATGTAGTTGCTGAAGGACAAGGATGCCAGAATCTTACCACTAGTAAATCTCAGCCTTGTGGCAACACACAGATTAATAGAAATGGATTAACTTAAGATGTAAAAGTTATCTAGGAATATGCCTAAGCTATTATCTAAGCAGTGTCATAATTGATATAGTTTTTGTTTTATTATTTGGGTTAGGGCAGCTGTAAAAGTAGTCTCCTTTTACAGAATGGTGCCCATCATCTGGAGCATGGACCCACATAAGACCTAAAAAAAAAGCTTAATAAAAAAGAGGTCTTCTAAATCCACAAAAAACGAGAGTCAAATAAAATTTCTTGGTAGCAGATTTTTTTTTCCAGATAGGCTCTGTTTTCTGGCCACAAGCAGAGGAACAGGTTCCCTTTAGAAACAGCTTCCTGGTTCATTCTGGCTCTTTCGGGAGGTCTGACTGTGGAGCACTTAAATGGGGTTTGTGAGCAGAGTGTTACAAGTTGCTTAAGGGCTACACAGATCTGCCGCATACCTGGAACTGGGGGTAAACATACCTATGTCATAATAAAAAGGCCAAGAGAGGCAGAGTCAGCATCCAAGACAACTGTGACCAAGCTGTTTACCATTTTAAAAGCATTCCTGGTAGTAAAATCATTATAGATACACAATAAAGACAAATTCAGACAAAAATAAACCTCTGAACGGGTCCCAATGTATTTTTAAAAGGTACTCAGGCTTTGGGGAGAGAGAGGAAAAAGAGTATAGAGAAGAGTACATACAGTCATAAATTAAAGGAGTAAAAATAATTTTAAAAACTAATTGAGTAAATAAAGCCATATAAAGATGGAAAAAACACACAGGATCTGGATTATATTTACTATTGTGTTTTCTTTGAATTTTTTGACTGTGAAGGAGCTATGTATGGAGAGAGATTTCATTATATGGACTGTTTAAACTAAACCAACATGAAATGTTCTTCTGTATATGTGTTGTTTTTATTGGTTAATGAATAAAGCTGTTTTGGCCAACAGCTTAGCAGAGTAAAGCCAGTTAGGAAATCCAAACAGAGATAGAAAGAGAGAGTGGGCAGAGTCAGGGAGATGCCATGTAGCTACCAAAGGAGACAGATGCCAGAACCTCACTGGTAGGCCACAGCCTCGTAGCAATACTTAGATTAATATAAATGGGTTAATTTAAGATATAAAAGCTGGTTAATAAGAATACTGAGCTAATAAGCCATATAGTGTTGTATTTAATATAGTTTCTGTGTATTTGTGTCTGGGTGGCTGGGGAACATAAGAGTGATATAGATATGAATAATTTGCATTGGTATAGATTTTGCTTTATTGATAGAGATTTAAGGTCAATTTTGTTATATATATATATTTCTGCTCTTGATTAAGGTATTGTGATTGTGTAGTTCATTCAAGAATGTAATGTATACTTAAAAATATAGGTTAATAGATAATCATCTATAATAGTCAAGTTTGTAGTCATGTTAGATTTTCTAGATGTACATAGATATATTTTAGATAGGCATTCTTCATATCTTTCAAAGACCACAGAAAATGGCATTTTAAATGTTTTAATAACTTAGGGTTTTTCATGACAAAGAGACACGTCTGCTCCTGGCAGCACCAATCTACTTCAAGAGGAAGATGGGCATCGAAGAGGATCCTTATGGAGTTTGATAGCCATTTGGGCAAGAAACTTCTCTTGCCTGGACTATTGCATAAACTGGACACAAAGAACCTGCAGAAAGAGAAATGCTAAACTTGCCTAAAGGTGAGATGGTTTTTTTGGGGTTCCTGACTCATGAAAGAGTCTGCGAGACATTCTGCAGGACACAGCAGAAAGTGACTGAACTGTCTTTGGAATTTCCTGCTTCATGGAAAAGTCTGCTGGATACTATGGGCCTGAAGGCTAAAGATGGATGCCCCAACGGTACAGAGGAACTTTGGGTGACTGTACAGGCAGCGCGATGTCTCTGTCATTTCTAGAGCTTTGGAAGTTGCTCATTTCTTGTTTACTTAGGTAATATTAAATCCTTCTGGAATCTTTGATGGAGTTGAAGAATAGATACATAGTTATAGTTGTTTTCCTTTGTTATGATAAAAGATAAAATAGATATAAATATTGTAACTGTAATTCTTACTTGATAACTGTTTTGTTATATGCAATTTTGTTATGTTAAAGTTAAAGCCTTCCTTTTTTGTTTAAACAGAAAAAGGGGAAATGATGTGGGAGGGTCTTCTGTTTGAGTTGATTTCATTGGTTAATAAAGAAACTGCCTTGGCCTATTTGATAGGCCAGCCCTTAGGTGGGTGGAGTAGACAGAACAGAATGCTGGTAAGAAGGGAAGTTAGTCAATTGCCCTGCCTCCCCTCTCTGGGACAGTCGCCATGAAGCCAGCCACCAGGTCAGACATGCTGAATCTTTCCCGGTAAGACACCACCTTGTGGTGTTACACACATTATTAAATATGGGTTAAAGCAAGATGTGAGAATTAGCTAATAAAAGGCTGAAACTAATGGGCCAGGCAGTGTTTAAATGGATACAGTTTGTGTGTTGTTATTTCGGGTTTTAAGCTAGCCATGCGGGAGGCAGGCAGGACGAAAAGCAGACCTGCTCGTCTCATCATTACATAAGAGCAGTATATGCTTACAGTTTGGAGGTTAGATGATTTACATATCACATATGTTCTCTAGCTTAGATGAGATTTTCACACATTTGAACTCAGCAGTAAATGTAGAATCAATGTAGCTCTCATGTAAAACAGAGATGAAACATGGAAGAGATTGTAGTTTACAAAACTTTGAGACCAACCGTTCTTATCTATAAATCACTTCACATATAGAAAATGAAGTGTTCAGCAGAATGAATGATTTCAAAGAAAACTGTCCTGAAGGCCTTGTTAGGGTGGGTTTAATAGAATCGGGAGCACCGTGTCAGGAGAAGGTAAATTATAGCACCACGGTGACTTTGCCACTGTTAATCTCCCCTTTCAGTCATTACATATGGTTATGTCGAGGTTCCAAGGTTGATTTTGCTGGCATCCATCTTGACCCTCAATAACTATATCCTAAGCCATCCCATCCCAAGGCTGTTCCTTTTCTCTACTTTAGACTGTACTTCCTGCTTCACTCATTTTCCACCAGTAGCTATTCAAATCTAAATCCAAGTCTCTCTTCTATTTGAAAGTCCTTTGTTGATTCTTATATTACTGCCTTATATTACTTTATAGATTTATAAATACCAATAAACTACCACACTATGCTCCTAGCCTGTCCCGTGTGCTATCATGCACACTATGTCTCTAGAGTTTTCAGTTCTCAAAGTGTACCTTGTCCTTCACTGTTAGAACTTTGCCTGTTGGGTTTCTTTTCCTATGCCAATTCTAATGTTACTCTTTCAAATGAGTCCTTCCTGTATACCCTCTGGTCAGAAAACTGACCTCAGTGAAGAATGAGTGGAAGCACAAAAGTACATTCCCCCAGTCTCAGCTGAAATTTAGGCTTACCAATTCCCGACAGTATTCAGTCCAACTGCTTGAACTTCTTATGTTGTGAGCATGTCCCCCTTAGATTTGACTTGAATGCTATGCCAACTCATTGCAGTTGTAAAGAAGACAATTGTTTTTGTTCTTTAAACTCAACCACAGAGAGTACCATATCCCAGCCCCATGAGACAGGTGTTTCACTTTATTGGATGGTGAAAGTCTATGGCATTGGTTTGTTTTGAGGGCTGTGAAAGCATACTTGCCACGCCCCTCTTCCTGGCTCACAGGAAGTCATCTGTGTCATCACACTCTTCTCTTCATCCTATGAGAACACCAGTCATACTGTATCAGAGTTTCCAGGGGTGACCTCAGTTTAACATGATTCCCCCTGTGGAAAATTTACCTCCAATAAGGTCACAATTTCAGAATCAAAAATTCAGCCTAAGGAAGAGTATTGTTCTAGTTTCATCATACTGCTGTGGCAAAATACTCTGAGCCAAAGCAACTTGAGGACAGGGATTATGTGGCTTCTACATTCAGGTCATGCATTCCATCACTGGGAATGTCAGGGCAGGAACTTCAAGCAGAACTCGTAGAGCTGTGGTTCTCAACCTCCCCAATGCTGTGACTCTTATAGTACAGTTCTCCATGTTATGGGCTCCCTGCCCTCAACCACAAATTATTTTCATTGCTCCTTCATAGCTGTAATTTTACTTCTGTTATGTATTGTAATATAAATGTCTGATATGCAGGATATCTGATGTGCGGCCCCTGTGAAAGGTTGAGAATCCCTGCTTGAGAGGAACCAGGCCAGCTGCCTCACTTTCTAACTTGTTCATAGGTTCATGCTCAGCTGGCTTTTGACATAGCCCAGGTCCACATGCCTAGGAATGGCACTTCCCACAGTTGGCTGGGACCCCTATGTTAGACATATTTTAAGACAACCCCTTACAGACTTAGCCACAGGTCCATCTGATCATTGCAGTCTCTCAGTTGATACTCTCTTCGATGATTTTCAGCTGTACCAAGTTGACAGCTGAAGCCAATTAGTACAAGTGTCTGTCAATAATAGGGCTCCACAATTGATTTAATTATATGATCCTTGGTAACAGAAAATGAAAGAACAATAGGAGAAATTATTTCTTTCATATATTATCTGTTTTAGTTACTTCTCTGTTGCCGTGAAAACACACAGACCAAGGCAACTTATAAAAAACTGTAATATGTTGGCTTACGTGTCCAGAGAGTTAGGGTCTGTGTTGGCAGGGATAGCTTGGCAGCAGGCAGCTGACATGATGATGCAGGAGGAAGTAGAGCAAACTTGAAGGATGTGAAGCGTTTTACCCTTGGCGCCCACCTCCAGTAACAGACGTCCTCCAGCTAGGCTCTGCCTCCTCAACCTCCTCAACAGTGTCACCAGCTGGGGGCCAAGTGCTCAAAGGCCTGAAACCGCAGATGACATTTCTTGTTTGAACCAACCCAATCTATAAACTATGTAGCACATTTAAACAAAAAGGAAACTAGCTGTACCTCTCTAAATCATTGTGTGTCGCATTTAGACTGTTGTCTGTGTTCTGTAGCCGTGCTTTTCTTTGGGCTGCCAGCTCACAGATAATGACACAGAGACTTATTATTAATTATGAAAACCTTAGCCTAGATTTGTTCTCAGTTAGCTCTTATAACTTAAATTAACCTGTTTATATTAATTTAAGTTTCATGGTTTGTTACCTCATGTCCATATGGCCCATCCTCCGAGTGTGGTGGGTAACTCTGCCTTTCTTCTTCCCAGAGTTCTCTCTTTGCCTGGAAGTCCTGCCTATACCTCCAGCCTAGTTATTGGCCGTTCAACTTTTTATTACACCAAACACATTTTCATACAGTGTACAAACATTTTCATACAGTGTACAAACGTTCCACAACAGTGACCCATAGCAAAGTATAACAGAACTTTGTTTTAGCTAAGAAACTAATTAGTACCACTCTCCAGACTGGAAATTGTCTTCAAGAAGTTTCTAGTGATATTTTGTTTGCAATTTAACAAATAAAGCTTGCCTGAAGATCAGAATGCAGAGCTAAGCCACTAGTTAGTTAGTTTTAGAGGCAAGGCAGTGGTGGCATACACCTTTAATCCCCTTTAATCTTTGAGAGTTCAAGGCCAACCTGGGCTACACAAAATTGATCCAGTCTAAAAAAGAAATAGTAAGGCAGTGGTGGCTCACACCTGTGATCTCAATATTTGAGAGTCACATGCCTTCAATCCCAGCACTAGGGAGGTGGAGTCAGGAAGAGAAATGGCTGGGTGGAAAGAGGAATATAACACAGGAGACAGGATATACAGTCTGCAGTCTCAGCAGCAGTGCGGTCTACAAGGCAGAGTCTGCACCAGTCAGTCTGAGGATGCAGTCAGAGGACACAGTCTGGGGAGCAGTCAGAGGACACAGTCTGAGGATGCAGTCAGAGGACACAGTCTGAGGATGCAGTCAGAGGACACATTTTGGGGAGCAGTCAGAGGATACAGTCTGAGGATGCAATCAGAGGACACAGTCTGGGGAGGCCATCAGAGGACACAGTCTGGGGGTTAGTCAGAGGATACAGTCTGGGGAGCAGTCAGAGGACACAGTCTGGGGGGCAGTCAGAGGACACAGTCTGAGGATGCCGTCAGAGGACACAGTCTGGGGGGCAGTCAGAGGTCACAGTCTGGGGAGGCAGAGGACACAGTCTGGGGAGCAGTCAGAGGACACAGTCTGGGGGGCAGTCAGAGAACACAGTCTGAGGATGCCGTCAGAGGACACAGTCTGGGGGGCAGTCAGAGGTCACAGTCTGGGGAGGCAGAGGACACAGTCTGGGGAGCAGTCAGAGGACACAGTCTGAGGAGGCCATCAGAGGACACAGTTTGGGGAGCAGTCAGAGGACACAGTCTGGAGAGCAGTCAGAGGACATGGTTTGGGGAGGCAGTCAGAGGACAAGATCTCCTTTTCGGTCTGAGGATTCGGTAGAGGTTAAAGGTCTCTCCAGTGGCACTGCTTCTCTGATCGCTCAGCTTTCATCCTCTCATATCTGACTTTAGGTTTTTGTTAAGAACAATGAGAATTCATGCTACAGAAATTATTCAGAGCTAACTGGCGTGTGTTACAAGTACCCCATGAGGGCAGAAGTTTGACACCGATAGAGGACAAACCAGCAGTGGAAGCTGTATGCTCAGAAATCCAGGAGCATATTAGAGGCAAATTTTAATATTTCTCTTGTTTTTATATAAACTAGATAAAAATTACAGGACTGATAGAATTTTCTTTTTTACTCATTATTTAGTAGCCAGGTCACATTTAAATTTCATATTGGGTTGGCTATACAATATAAAATAATCTAAACAGAACACAGTTATCTAACTTGGAATTTTTCTGCACACAGAGACATGTTCATTTTTATTCTCTCTCAGCTAGGTTTGAGGTTTTGAACAGAGTCTCAGCAAAATCTTTTCTGTTCTTGGAATATACTTACCTGGTATGTTTATCAGGTTAGGATTTTTTTTTTTGGTGTGATACGTAAACAAAAACCCATGTTCATACAACCTTTCCACCATTTCTGTGGTCTCCTAGTCTTTTTATTGTCCGAGGCCAGAAGATCATGCTAATTTTCCCTTTTAGGAGAAGGCTAGTCTGCTGTCTAATGGCCATTGGTGGACGGCATGTCCATTGATGTCCATATAATGCACTTGCTGCTTGCATGCCAGCGTCTCCTGTTGGTCCCCTGAGGCGGACTTTGCAGAGTGCTTGGATGCTCATTCTGCCTGATGTCCTCATTATTACCAGTGAGGTCTGCTTTGACTGACAACTGATGCACAGCCAGCAGCCCCCATCCTGATGCCTCAATAGCTCCTGTACTACAGGTGCCAGCCTGTCAGGTGAAGTCAACAGCAGTGTTTCCATGTGACTGCCTGGCATCACAAGGCCACGTTCACTCAGGTGAATTAAACTGATTTTGATTTGCAATAAGAATGCAAGATTGCAGAGTGTTAGTGGTGGCAACCATTTCCCATTGTCTTCAGTTAAGTTGTGACATTATTAGGCTGGATTTTATTGAACTTGAGGTTGGTTGAATCACAAAAGAAGCAGTACTAATCCACATTGGTAATTTTCTTCTACAATTTTCTATTCTTTAAGAAAATTGTTTATTCTTTGAAAGTTACACACACACACACGCACACACACACACGCACACACACACACACACACACACGACATACTTGATTATAGCTTACCTCCTCCCCCACTCGCTAGTGTCCCCTAGGGCTTCTCAGCTCACCCCCTTCTCAACTTCATGGCCTTCTTTTATAAAGTTCATTTATTTATTACTTATTCCAATGAATTACGCTAGTGTTACCCATATGCCCACGTGCATGGGGTCATTCACCAGGAATGGGAACCGTTCTAGTGGCCATAGTTCTAAAAAAAGTGACCCTCTTCTCCCATTAGACATGAACTGCCAATAACTCACCCAGAAGTGGGCTCTCAGGAGCCCCAGCCCCTGCTCTAAGCTTGATCTTGTGTAGATTAGTGCGGGCGGGTACCTCCCATGCGGTGAGTTCCCATAAACCATAGTATATGTGCAGAAGACGATGTTTCACATCACATCTCCCCACAACATTCCATCCTTCTATCAATTTTTAAAATTATGTGCATATGTCTTTGTGCGGATTTATGCACATGTGTTCAGTGTTCACAGAATCCAGAAGAGGGCATTGATTCTCCTGGAGCTGATGTTACATCAGCTTTCGTGAGTGACCAGATGTAGGTACTGGGTGCCGAGCGTGGGTCCTCTGGAAGAGCAGTATAATTTCTTAACCACTGAGCCATCTCTCCTGCTTCAACACTAAGTTCTGTTCTCATTAAAATATTTTTAAAGATTTATTTATTTTATATGTACGAGTGTTTTACATGCATATATGTATATACATCATGTATGTGCCCCGTGTCCATGGAGACCAGAAGCCCCTGGGACTGGAGTTATGGGTGGTTGTGAACCATAATATGGGTGTTAGGAATTGAAACTAGGTTTCAATTTTGGAAGAGCAATAGTTGCTCTAAATCACCAAGCCATCTCTCCAGCCCCCAGCATTCCATTCTTTTCCCCCTTTTTATTATTATTTTATTTTATTTTATTACTTAAAAAAATACCAACCCAAATTCCTACTCCCTCACCTCCTCCCACTCCCTTCACACACCCTCCTACCCCACCCCCTCCAATCCTAAGATAGGGCAAGGTACCCTGCCCTGTGGAAAGTCCAAGGTCCTCCCTACTACCCCTACTATATCTAAGTTGAGCAAGGTATACATCTGAAGAGAATAGAATCCCAAATGTCAGTACATGCAGTAGAGGCAAATTCGAGTGCCACTGTCTGCCCCAACTGTCAACCACATTCATAGGGACTAGTTTGATCCCATGCTCGTTCACTCTCAGTTCAGTTGGAGTTGGTGAGCTCCCATTAGCTCAGGCAAACTGTCTCAGTGGATGACCCCCTCATGGTCTTGACCTCCTTGCTCATACTCTCACTTCTTCCACTCTTCAACTGGATCTTGGGAGCTCAGTCCAGTGATGTAGGTGGGTCTTCTATCGATCTGTTGTTTTCATTGGTTAATTAATAAAGAAAACTGCTTGGCCTGATAGGTCAGAACATAGGTAGGTGGGGAAGACAGAACAGAATGCTGGGAGGAAGAAGGCAGTGAGACAGTCGCCATGAAGCTAGCTACCAGGTCAGACATGCTGAATCTTTCCCAGTAAGCCACCACCTTGTGGCGCTACACAGATTACTAAATATGGGTTAAAGCTAGCTATGAGAATTAGCCAATAAGAGGCTGAAACTTATGGGCCAAGCAGTGTTTAAATGAATACAATTTGTGTGTTGTTATTTCTGGTGTAAAGCTAGCCATGCAGGAGCCGGGCGAGCCAAAAAGCAGGCCTGCTCGCCTCATCACTACAGTCCAGAGCTCTGATGTGGGTCTCTGTCTCTGTTTCCATCTGTTGTTGGATGAAGGTTCTGTGGTGACATTTAAGATAATCATCAGTCTGACCACAGGGCAAGACCATTTCAGGCACCCTCTCCTCTATTGCTTAGGGTCTTAGCTGGGGTCATCCTTGTGGAGCCTGGGAATTTTTCTAGAGCCAGGTTTCTTGCTAACTCCATAATGGCTCCCTCAATCAAGATATCTCTTTCCTTGCTCTCATATCTGTCCTTCTTCCATCTTGACTATTCCATTCCCTTAAGTTCTCCTCAACCCTCCCCTTCACCCCTTCCTTCTACTCCCCGCCTCCACCAGGGGGCATTCTATTCTTAATGCATATATCTTTATTGAATATTTCTCAGGTCTCATGAGAGGGTTTATTTTGGAGGTTTTTGAGAACAGCGTGCATTATAATATGGGCACACCTTCTCTTATTAGCTACTGTATTGTGAACAGTTTCCAGCATCTCATTCTGTCTAGGAATCATTTGGAGAGGGGCGAGGACTTGAATTTAGCAGTGTACCTGTAGAGCTGAGTCAGCCCCTTTTGTTTTATCTTCAAATATTTACTCCTTTAAAAGGAATTAAAGCTTATACAGTATGCTTCTGCCACCACTTGCTGATGAGCCAGGCCAGTGGGTCTGAAATAGAGTTCCACAGGTAAGTGGGTAATTTCTATGAACACAGAAAAGGCAAACAGAATCCTGGTGAATAGACTAAGTGAACTGGCTTGGGAACTTCATTCTGGGTTGACTAAGTATTAATATTAATTTGGCACAGTGGCTTCCATCTGACCTTTCTAAATAATCTATAATGCTGCAGCCAAAAATCTCTATCATAACTTAAAAATCTATGGTAAATTATTCATAAATATTTCTCTGGGGGCTTATAATTTATAATATAACTGCAAGCCATAACATTCGTCCCTTAATTATAGACTTAAATTTATCTAGAGGAGATTTTTATTCTGTAAATTTCATATTTCAATAATTACTTTTACCTTAAAATCCTTCATATTAAAAACTATTTAAACTACCACTGACACCAAAAGAAGATTAGCACAAGGTGAGAAGCATAAAAATGAATTTTTAATGGTGTCAAATTATCTTTTCGAGTGAACTAAAAGCTGAATTACCGTTTAGGAAGTACACTATGCACCTCATCACTTCCAGTGTGTCATGTAAGTAGGATCGCGTCGCCTGCTGTGAGGAGTGGAGATAGGATGGCCTTAAGGGACACATTGGCTGTCTGTTTAGCACTGAAGTGTGTGTTTCTAGTCAGCCCTAGCCTTTATCTCCACAACCCATAAAAGACTCAGTTTGATTCTGTTTATGACTCCTTCTCTATCTTTTAGTACATGCTGGCTGCAAAGTTTATCTTCAGTTATCTGCATGCTAGGTTCGCAGCATCTTGTTTAAAACAACAAGGCATCATTTAATATTCCTTTCTTAACTATGGAACTTGCCTCATCATATTACTGGAGAAAGAGTCATGTCAGTTATGAAAATGTTGGAAATATTTAACGTAGAGCGTGGTATTTATTTGTGATGCAGGCATGTGGCTGATAATTTATTTTCATCAGAAATATAATGCCAGATACTATATATATATATATATATATATATATATATATATATATATATATATATAGTAGATATATCTAGCTCTATAATGTTAACTTTGGGTTTAATATTTGCTTTGATTTTCTCTGTTGTTTAAAAATTACTTTAAGAGCAGAGCTGAATGGAATGACAGAACACCACCCAGGGCCTCTTTTAGCCGTACTGTGGTTCTGGATGCAGACTCTGGTAGGGATTCTGGGTCTGTTTTGTTTTGTTTTTCCCAGTGCTCAAGGCAATTTACCTTTTGCATATCTTTGTGAACTAGTTTTCAGCTTTTATGCAAATTGCAAATCCTTTGTGGGAAATCAGTCTGCCACTTTATTTTTACATGTATTGACTAGGTAAATATCAAATGTCCCCTACTCAAAGAGAACAGAATTTAAGAGAACTCTGAGTAACATTGAAATTCAAATTTTATGTCATCAATACACATTTTGACATTTTGCCAGTCCACTTGAATTTTTTTCCCAGAAAAACATAAATTACTATTCAATACGTTATGTTACTTAATTATAAAAATGAGGTTTCTGCTTTCCTTTCCCACAGCATGGCGTAACTTAGTGTGCTCAGTTCAGCTCCAAAGAATACCTATGGAAACTCCACACTACCACTCCATAGGCAGTCTGCAGGATCCTGGAGAAGGAATCTCCAAGGCAAAATAGAAGGCTGGATGTGTCTCTAGATGGAGCCTGATCCTGTTCCCATTCCTCAGCAGAGGGAAAAGACAGTTACACAAGATTCCACACTTCTGTGACCATTAAGTACTTAGTCACATCATCCTGCCCATCACTGGTCTAGATATTGTGCATGTGCCATGCTTGTGGTCTTCCCCTTAGTCTACTGTGCCCTGTGAACTATGTCAGAATTCTTTTGGGTCAAGAAATCTCATTCTCATCTTTCCAGTACCATTATGATTTCCTTGGCTCTTTTTACTTTATTACCTTAATTTTACCCCCTGATATGTTAAAAAGGATTTCTATAAGGACATGGCTATAGCTTTTTAGATAAAGACCTAACTAGAAAAAAAAAAACCATTTCCTATCTGGTAAATAGGGCTTAGAAAGATGGTTAGGCCCTTTGAGATGTTTCTACTGAGGATCAGATATACCCACATTTGAACTGAGGGGATTGTTTTCATGTTCATATGAACAACAGCAAGAATTGCCACAAGAGAGAAAGCAAAAAGTGAACACACAGAAGAAAGGACAAAAGGGTAAAAATCCAACATAGATTTCATATTAAAAAATAAGTGACCATTCTGTACCTTGCAGCATTCAAGTGAAGAAAATAGAAAAAAATGAAAATGAATTTTGATCACTATGATACAGTCATTTGTCAGTATTATTGATCAATATGAATTATGATTATAGCTTGACAGAAACTGAACTCATGGTTCTTGCATATCCAGGAGTGCCTTATTCAAATACAGTAGTACTTAATTGTACTTATTTTGTATAGAATTTCTGTGATTTAGTTAGTTTTAGACCTATTCCAAAAATGAGCACATCAGAAGCTTAGAGATGGTAAATGACTTGGCCTAAAGTCATGTGACTGTTACTAAGTACCAGTACTGACATTGAATTCGGTCTTTTTGGCTATATGTAACACCATTTCCACTGTAGCTAAAAACATTAGAGTGCTTTTCAGATATCTAATATGGAGCTCCTATTTTGCTCTAGCTCCTTCTTATATTTACATATATGAATATTTAAGGATTTATTTATTCTTATTTTATATATAGGTGTTTTGCTTGTGTGTATGTCTTCTGTATCTTGTGTGTGCAATGGCCACAGAGACCTACAGAGGATGTCAGAAGCCCTAAAGCTGGAATTACAGATAGCCGTTATTCTGTGTGGGTGTTGGGAACTGAACATGAGTCTTTTTCAAGAGCAGTAAGGGTTTTTACCCACCGGACTATCTCTCCAGCTCCATATGCATGCATTTTAAAATACGGTGTGAGTTTGCTATTGTCAGAACAGAACAAACTTTGAGCCTTGCAATCCCTGATGAGATATGGTGAGCTTACACCTATTTCATGTTGCCTTCTTCTCTCTGAAGGGGACAGAGTTCGGTGCCATTATTATTTTTATAAGCCAAGTTTTTTTCATGTTTGTGTTATTAACATTTTGGACTAGGTGCTTCTTTGTTGTGGCCCCTGCCTTCTGCATTGTAGATGCTCAGCAACGCTACTGGTCTTAAACTGCCAGGTGTACATGCCACCACCCAGTATGAAAATTCAAAATATCTCATTAATATTGCCAAAGCTGACTGACCCATAGCCCACCACTGCTCTCATGCAGATATCTAATTATTCTCTACCAATAAAAAGTCAGGAATCAGATGTCTGGATAAGAACCTGAGTGATCAGAGACACAGTGGAGAAATACCCAGTAACCCTATCTCTTCTGTTCCTCCAACTAAAAGGACTGAGATTCTCTTTTAGTTCTGCCTTATTACTTCCTGTCCCTCTATCTGCGCTCAGACCTCCAAAACAGCTATGGTTAATTTTGGTCAGTCTCTAGCTTATTGTCATAATGTGATCAAATATCACACAACAATGCTCTAAAGGCAACATGATTGGACCTTACTGCAAATGCAGCCCCCTGTGCAGTTTCTATCTTGAATGTTAGAGGTTTCAAGCCACTAAAGACTTAGATGTTGTCATAGCACAACAAGACAGGTGCATTGCTGAGGTAACAAACAAGTCCTAACTAAAGCCACTGAGCAAACTCTTAGCTGCTGCCTAGGGCGGCTGTTCTCCTGACTGTAGCTTGGCATTCCAGAAACTCATTCACACACATGTTCAGTCACTGCAGCAGGGAAAGAGAGCAAAGAGAATCACACACACAGTTTTAAATGTACCCAATGGGAAGTGGCACTTGTTACCAGCTCATTTATTAACAAAAGCAAGTTGTGTGGGACACATCTAATTTTGAAGCAGAGGAAGGACTGGTGGTCCTCCATGTTCTAAGGGAAATACTGGTGAATATGTGTAGTGTTCGCCACTAACCTCTGTTAAGCCCTGTATAATATGATTCAGGAAATTTGAAATACAGTATCTATCCCATAGTTCTGGAGAGAATGTATATGTGTGGAATAAGCCTATACGTGAATTAGATTATATATATACAATACATGATAAATCATGATAAATTCATTATGCTTGCTGGTTTGTAAAATATTTACATTTTGGTAACATTTACATGTAAGATAATAGATTTTTCAATTAATGGTTATGATAAGATTGATTTTGTTTGTTCTGTTCATGTCTTTGAATAAACTTTTATTATCCTTTTGGGTTAAATGTATTTCTCATTGTCCTAGAGTTTGTTCTTATTTTTTACACAACAATTATTTTCTTTCTGTTACTTTTCTTCTTGTCTGTTGCAAGTACAAAGAAAACTATTCATGTTTTCCTCACCTGTACATCTTAATCTGAATGATTTAAGTACATCACATATTTTGTATCATTGAGTCTCTAGGAAAGCGTTTCTCAAGTTTTGGAATTTGAATAAGCAGCATCACCTGGGAAATTGTTAGGTCTCTGAAGCTCTCAACTCAAGACCTACAGAGTGAGAAACTGAGCTTGCAGCTCAACCTTGAGCAATTTTAGATGTAGAATCATATCTGATAAAATAATGACAATATTCCTTCTCTGCCTCTGTTTGTCTGTCTGGCTCTCTCCTCTCTCAATAGTTGGTACTTTTAAGGAAAACTGCTGCTGCCCTCTTCCTCTAGGTCATCTGTCTTAGTGTTCTGTTGTTGTGAAGAGACACCATGGCCACACAACTCTTACAGAGGAGAGCATGCAATTGTGATTAAAGGCATGCACCACCACACCCAACTCTAAGCTTTTCTTTAATTCTGTTATAGAATATCATTTAAAAAGGGTTACATTTGTTTATGCTGTGGAATATTTGTTTAATGATGCAAAGATGTGTTGCATTCCTTTATGTTGCACTTGTTTAACTCTCTGAAGCTGTGTTACTTTGCCTGTCTGGACCATCTGACTGCTCTACTACAGAGCTGAACGGCCAATAACAAGGCTGGAGAAAGGATAGGTAGGGCTGGCCAGCTTAGAGAATAAATAGGAGAAACCTGGGAGGAGAAATGGAGGAGCAAGGGAACAAGGAGCGGAGGATGCTATGGACCAGCCACATAGCCAACCACAGAGTAAGAGTGAAAGTAGGATATATAGAAAAAAAGGAAAAGCCCGGAGGCAAAAGGTAGATGGGATAATTTAAGTTACAGAAAGCTGGCTAGAAATAAACCAAGCCAACGCCAGGCATTTGTAAGTAATAATAAGCCTCTGTGTGTGATTTATTTGGGAGCTGGGTGGTGGGCTCCAAAAGAACAAAGAACAAAGAGCATAGAGTAAAATGTGAAAATCAACCACATAATTCCTTTTCACAAGTTGGAAACTTAGCTGGGTGGGAGCTCACCCTGAGGTCATCACTTCTTTATCCTGTTTCTTAATCTCTTACCTCCTGAACACAGGACTTAGTTCTGTTCCACTTCCTGGTGCTTCCCTTTCCCTCAAATTGCACATTTTGTATTTTTCCTTGCTCATCTTGCCTGTTTTTCATTATATATCTTTATTACAGATAACGTTAATAACCACAGGACAGAGTCTATACTAGACTATTTTGAGATTTCCTCTGCTGAGGGAATTCATCCAAATTTCTTCACCATAGTCTCAGGCAGACTTTTTGCACTAGGGCAAAAAGCAGCCACACTCCTCACCAAAATAGCACAAGAATGATCTCTAGGCAACACACTAAAATTCTTCCCCTCTGAAACCTCTTGAGTCAGCCCCCACATTTCAGATAGCCATGCTCCTACTACCATAAGCAGTGTTAAAACTTTCCACTGCTTTCCTAAGCCAAAGTACCAAAGTCCAAATTCCTCCAAGCAAAAACATGTAGGCCTATCACAGCAATACCCCAGTCCCTGGTACCAACTTTTGTCTTACTTAGGGTTTGTATTGCTGTGAAGAGACACCATGACCATGGCAGCTCTTAGAAAGGGAAACATTTAATTAGTGTGGTTTACAGTTTTAGGGGTTTAGTCCATCATCACCGTGACAGGACATGGTGGCATGCAGGCAGGCACGGTGCTGAAGAAGGAGCTGAGAGTTTTACATCTTGATCCATAGGCAACAGAAGGAGACTGTGTGCCACATTGGACATAACTTGAGCATATGACACCTCAATGCATAACCCCACCCCCAATGACATACTTCCTCTAACAAGGCCCTACCTATTTCAACAAAGCCACACCACCTAATAGTGCCACTCCCTTGGGGCTGTTGGGGTCAAATACATTCAAACTACCACATCACCTTTTATAAACCTATAGAGAAGAGTTTGTGGGCTAATGGACTATTTTCATTTTGATTTTATTTAATGCAAGTTCACTGTTTCTGAGGTTTGGCATATTTCACATATCTTTTGCTATTTGAAAAAATTTACGTAGTGCTAAACAAGAGTAATGGCTGCATTTTAGTTATGTGTATTTTTTTAAATTTGAGGTGATCATATGTGTTTCACATTTAATTTGCTAGTGTTTGAAATGAATTGATGGATTTTGTGCAACATTCATACAGTAAGACAACTTAAGAAGTTTATTTCAGTGTTGCTAGATTTAGTTTCTAAGGTCCACCTCCTGGGGGGCTTGTTGATTGCAATGATGTGTTTTCTTAAAACTGTAATGCAGATAGTTTTGAAAAATAGTATTGTTTCTTATTTTCTTAAAAATCCAGCATTTCCTCATCAGACCAAAGATTAACTGTGTATGTTTTATGCAGATACTGAGAGCTCATGTTAGAGTAGTAATCATTGTTGATCCCATTTGTTCTCTCCAGAATTCTACCAAATGTCTGGCTGGGTAGCTGCCCTCGCCAGCTGGAACATGTGACCATCAAACTGAAGCATGAATTGGGGGTTACAGCTGTCATGAATTTCCAGACCGAATGGGATATCATCCAAAATTCGTCAGGCTGTAACCGCTACCCTGAACCCATGACTCCAGACACTATGATGAAGCTGTACAAGGAAGAAGGTTTGGCCTACATCTGGATGCCCACACCAGACATGAGCACTGAGGGTAAGTGTCAGACAAGGAAGAAGGTTTGGCCTACATCTGGATGCCCACACCAGACATGGGCACTGGGGGTAAGTGTCAGACAAGGAAGAAGATTTGGCCTACATCAGGATGCCCACACCAGGCATGGGCACAGAGGGTAAGAGTCAGACAAAGACAAAGGTTTATTCTACATCTGGATGCCCACACCAGGCATGGGCATAGAGGATAAGGGCCAGACAAAGAAGAAGGCTTGGCCTACATCTGGATGCCCACACCAGGCATGGGCACAGAGGGTAAGGGTCAGAAGAAGCACTCTGGTTCTTTTATAGACTTGTTTCAGAGATACATGTATTGTCTGTCTTTCAGTCATCTATAACTGAATATCTTAAATATTAATTATAAAAATGAAATTAAGAATTTAGATTTAATATGTCTTTAGATACTTTGACAGGATTCTGTTGAACACAGTTTCTTTAATTTTTATACTATGTACACTAAATATACATTTCATAATATATACATTTAATTTATATACTTTATATTTATTGTGATCTACTGTGTGTATGGCATTATGTTGTGCCTGGGAACATGGAGTGTGTAGTCCCCGAGGGATGGCAAGTGTTAATGGAATGAACAAAAATAGGAATTTGGAAGCATAATGGGTTAGTTTTGAAAAATCACAGCTATTCTGCAGAGCTTGGGTAGATAATCTAGAAATGCTTTCGAGGAAGTGGTGTTTGAGCTAAAACGCCTGAGCAGTGGCTGGAGCAAGGGCAAGCTGGGAGAGGATGGAAGAAGGAACCATTTAGAAGAACCCTTATGACAGGGGAGGAGGTGGCGTGTTATAGGGACAGAAGGACCAACACGGCTGGAGGACTGAGGATGTGGAAGTCCCCCAGACCTGGGCTACAGTAAGAATGTCACACTGTGAGGGCGGAGCTGCCGCAGGGAAGGATGAGACGCTGGGAAACGCCGAGGTTCTTTCCTGTCTTAGTGCTTTCACCACAAGTCTGCTTCCACTGCAGCTCGGACAGCTTGGGACTGGTCTGGGAATCCAGGGAGGTGGGTGCAGTGAGAGGGGTAATAGCGTGAGAGATGAGGCATGGGGCCCGTGAGGAGGACGGCAGAGAGTCTGCACTGACAGGGAGAGCTCTAGAGAGTAGTCCTTTTGAATGGTTACCATGGTTGGTGCTGCTGGGGAAGCAGAGACAAATAAGTCATAGTCGTGGCATAAGTAAGATGCAGGAAGGCAAGTTAAAACCAATTACAGTGCAGGAGGGAGTGGATGATGAATGATGTGATGTGTTCTGGTTTTACGGATTCCTTCTAAGGAGGGCAGAGAGGCAGGCTGCGTGAATTCCATGGCATTTGAAGTGGAACTGTCTTGGGCAGAGAGATGCGGGCCAAGGGAGCACGATGTGTGTGCAATACGGTAGACAAAGGCACAGGAGGCTTGGAGTTCTAGAAAGAGCCCTCTATAGGTATGGTAGACAGTTGCTGAGAAGTAGGATAACTTTTCAGGTAAGAGGACCACATCCCAACTACATTATTAACAGCATGTCAGCAGGGGGCAGCAGAGAGCTGTAGAGAGTTCATGGGTTTGGGGAGTTGCGTGATTCGCTCTTCTGGGTGAAGAATGGCAGTGAAGCCTAGCCAAGAAGCCAGAAAACATTCCTCCCCCTCCCCCCCCCCTCAGCGTTCACTATACAAGGTATGCTGCGCATCCAACCCACTCCTGATTGATATGTTTGAACTCACCAAGTCCTCAGAAGGTTCTAGGTAGACATTGTAGTCACCTCCGTTCTGCAAAGGAAGAGACAGGTACGAAAAGTTTGTGTGGTGGGACCAGGTCTTCAGACTGGAAAGAGTCACGGCACATACTTTGAGGGTGGCAGTCTGATTTCACAGCACTGCCCAAGCCAGGCTGCGTAGCAGCAACTACGTGTTTCTTCATATACCTCAGGCAGAGTCTGCAGACCGACGTAATTTCCGTTCCTTGCGTTCATGATTAGCTAGAGTTATACACAGCTGTGAATTGAGGGGGCATAGCTTATCTCCCCAGCCACCAGTGGCCTGTGAATCAGAACACCTCGAGGACCATAGGAAACCAGTGTCATTGGCCACCTGTGGCACTTCAAAGACCCCAGGTGATCTTCCTGGCCAGACAGGACGCCTCTGTAGATTTGAACTGCACCATCATTAAGGAGAGGTATATTTTATGTTCCTTGAAGGGGGAGAGATATTGACACTCTGGCTATTTCCCTTGGTCACCTGCCTTTTCTTGAGGCTAGACCCCAAACCAAACAGAACTCGCACCAGCTGAAAGCGAGATGGTTTTGTGCTGTGCAGATGGTCTCGCTGGTTTTGAAACAGTCTCAGACTTGTTAGGACTCTTGCGGCCACACAGAGACTTTGATTTGGCTTCTGTGCTTCTAATTTCACAGCATTGTTGCCCATCGGTGCAAATAAGAGGGGAAGAGGCAGGGAGCAGCTGAGCTATTGATTCTACCTGCTGGTCGCCCCACTGCATCCCATGCTCTGCTAAATAAATAACTGGCGACAAATAGGCAGTCTCTTTAGTAGTTTGGAGTCTGTCTATTCACTAGGGCCCATTGTAGTCGTATTCAAGTATTTGGGGGTGTCCCTGGGTCACCAGGTTAGTGCATCTAAAGCCAGTTCCCATGTAGAGCTAGCACAGCTGGAGGATGAGAGCAAAGAAGCACCCCCCCCCCTCCCACACACACACCCACCTGCAGCAGGACAAACTGACGCTGGAGAAAGGATTCCTTTGGCTCAGGTGGACCTGGAGAAGTGATCAAAGAGCTAGTTAACTCTTCCTGAGTGGCAGGGTGACTGTTTACCAACAGATTAACCTATGTAGCTTACAGTATAGACCAATGCATATATAGATGAATCCACCTGGATATTTTTAGAACTCCAGGGGTGAGGGGTGGCATCTGTCTGGAAGCCTTCCCAGCTGCTGCGAAAGGCTGTCAGGTCGTCTGCAAAGGAGGGTCTGTTAGACTCCATTGTCACAGACCTGCTGCAATCAATTGTCCTATTGATCGTCCCCATTGTACATTTTGTCATATATGGTGTAGGCATCTTCTTCTTTTCATTTTCTTATGTAAAATGTGGTTTGTCTCTTTCACCTGGGAAATGAAAAAATCTCCAAATTCCAGTAGTTCCCTGGATGAAATCAACTGTGTTTGCTCACTACACTCCCTTCTCGGGGGAAGCCAGACTCGGGGTTCACCTCTGTTCCAGTAACAGCCACCTCCCTTCCCAGTGAGCTTTAAGAATCTGGCTGTTGCTTTGTTCCTAGAGCCTCAGGCACTCTCTCATTCAGCAAACTGAGTTCACTCTGTCTTTATGCAAAGACACTGGTCATGGAACCAGAAACTGGGCAACCTGGAGATATGTAGGCACTGAATAGCTTGGGAGGTAGGCAGGTTAATTCCAGCATTGGGCAGCCGGGGGTAGGAGTCTCTGCTAACTAGATTATAGTAGACTGTAGGATTAGTCACAAGTTTTTTTTCCAGTTTATTTATTTTTTATTAAAAATTGCCATCTCCTCCCCTCCTCCTCCCCCTTCCCTCCCCTCCCCTCCACCCATACCCCCACTCCCTCCCTCTCCAGGCCAAAGAGCCATCAGGGTTCTCTACACTATGTTGAGTCCAAGGTCCTCCCAACTCCCTCCAGGTCCAGGAAGGTGAGCAACCAAACTGACAAGGCTCACACAGAGCCCGTACATGTCGTAGTTTTTTAAACTTTATTAATTCTCTGAGAATTTAATAAATTATATTTTGATTAGACTTACTCTGATTCTTCCCTGTAATTCCTCCCAGATCCACTCCCAACACCTTTGCCTTTTTATACCATTCCCACACTGTGTTTTCTTTTTGTTTGTTTTGTAAATAACTCATGGAGCCTGCTTGGTGCTGACCATATGGTGTGGGGCCATCTGCAGCATAGTCAACCTATAGGAGACACACTTGTGAAGAAAACTGACTCTCTTTGCCTAGAAGCCATCGGGGATCCATAGTTCTTAGTTAGGGTTGGGAGTTCTTTAACTTTCTACCAAAGGATGTTACAGGTAAGATAGACCCTCATTTGTACTATAGCTCAAAGGACGAAAACAAGACCATCCAAGTAAAACAACAATGTTTACTGTTATATATTTTCCCAAGGCTAAGAAAGGAAAGAGGTGCATATATGCTGTGGATTTCTTTCTTGGTCTTTCTTAGACAAAGCAAAGCATCCCTTTAGGGACTCTTGAGTGCCTTTATTTTGGGTCTCAAAGTGCCAGGTACTAAAAACCTCTTTGCTTTTTATAACCCTGGCTTGTTCAACACCTACTTCCCTTTCTGGAAGTATTTAGTCATCCTGTACTTAGATTAGCCTGTAGCAGGTTTGGAACACAGAACAGAGAAGGTAGAACAGTCTAACAGTGTCTCAGAATAAACAAGCGGTATTGCTTCATTGTTCCTTGTTCAGTTTTTAGTGGAGGTATTTAATGATTGTTGAGCAAGCATCTACTTACACCGAATGCTTGTTTTAAATTCGAAGGGGAGAAACACAGATGGTGGAGTGTTTTGGTTGACCTACATAAGGTTTGTAATTTTTTCAGTTTAGTTAGCAACATTTAAAATCTGGAATATTTTCTATACCAAAAAAAAAAACATATCTGGAACCTGGGGAGATTGCTTAGTGGATAAAAGCACTTGTTGCTCCTGCAGAGGAATCAGGCTTGGTCCCCAGTACCCACATAGTAGCTCACAATAGTATGTAACTCCAGTTTCAGGGGATCTGATACCCTCTTCTGGCATATATAGAGTATATGAACAGACCTGGAAGCAAATACTCATGCACACAAGATGACAAGTAAACCTTCAGAAAAGGAATTCAATTATTTTTTGCCTTACTGTTTTAAGTCTGGAAAGTTTTATCAAATTAAGTTCCATGTGAAATGTGTACCTGTGTGTGCATACACACACACACACACACACACACACACACACACACACACACAGAGAGAGAGAGAGAGAGAGAGAGAGAGAGAGAGAGGAGAGGAGAGAGAGAGAGAGAGAGAGAGAGAGAGAGAGAGAGAGAGAGGAAATGTAACTTTGTGTGCTCTGGTTGATGCTGTCTCTCTTGTATAAGGAGGACCCTCTTCTCATTCCTTGGTGATTCCTGTGCTCTGTATTGGGACCCATGGATACAGACATCTTAGAGCTGGCAAGACTGAAGTCATACAGGGTCACAGAAACATGAAGGGACTTTGAGAATCCAGACTGAGAGGAGAGGTGAAAAGTGCCAGCAACCAGGTGGATTAGGAAGGAGCATAGCGCAGGGATCAAGGCCAGAGGCTTTGGAGTTAGCCTGGCTGCATTTCAGTGGTCACTTAAGGATTTCATTGGGACAAAGCTCTGCCTTGGCTCCTTCATGTAAATACTGAGGGTGGCAGACAGCACCTGCTATAGGATACCCTCAGATGTGCAAGGCTCCATCCCTAACTCCTAAGCTGTGAGCTTGCTTCTTTATATTTTGAAAATAGACTTTTGTGTACAATATATTTCATTATGGGCTCCCTCTCCCACCTCTTTCTAAATCTTCCTCACCTCCCCACCCACCCACCTGAACCCGCAACCTTTCTCTCTCTCAGAAAATAAGCAGGTATCTAAAAGATGTAATAAAACTAAACCAGAATAGAACAAAATAAACAAATAAAAAAAGAGCCAGGCCAAAAACCTGCTGGAGATACATAGAAACACACAGACACACACATTTGCACATACAGAGAACCCATAAAAAGACAAAACCAGAAACTGTAATACTTAAGCAAAAGATGTGTAAGGCTACAATAAAAGAAAAAATCCTGTTTTGGACTGAATGTTCCAAGATCTCTCATTCTCTGCACATTGTACAGTTACAGATCTCCACATTTGTTCCCTTCTACTGCAGAAGGAAGCTTCTCTGATGGTGGCTGAAAAAGACACTGATCTATGAGGATGGGGGAATGTCAATGGGAATCATTTTATTGCTACATCCTTTGGCAGAAGAATATTTTTTCCCCTGGTTCTGTGACCTCTATAGTCTCAGGTTTTTGATCACCCATGTAGTGTTAGCCATGGGTTCCATGTCATGCAGTAAGCCTTAAATCCAACTAGATAGCTACTGGTTACTTTCACAACTTTTTTGCTGCTATTGCACTAGTGTGCCTTGCAGGCAGGGACACCATTGTAGACCTAAGGGTTTGTAGCTGGGTTGGTTTTTACCCGTCTCCCCTGGTAGCTTGAAGAGTGCCTTCTAGTGCCATGAACACTACTCAGTAGGGGTGAAGGCTCTAGGTAGGTGCCCTGTCGACTTCTCTGTGTTTAATGAGTTGTGTAGGTATTGTCTTCATCAGTAGGGCCTTGCCAGCAATTTGTGCAGAGTAGCCAATAGCTTTGGTAGTAGATTGGGTTGTTTCTGGGTTTCAATGGAGCCACTTTGGCCAGCAACTCAGTTATATGTAACCCATTTCTGGCACTGGCAGTTCTGTTTGCTGGTGAGAAATATCTAGTTGGGGCTTTATTTGATAATTCCATTTAGATTCCCTTAAAATACACGTATATTTTAAGAAGCTTCTACTTTAGAGTAGGTTTCCAAGTGACCCCGCAAATGGCCTTTAGGTTTATCTCTCCCTCCTTGAATTCCTTCCTTTACCCCTTTCCTTTCTCTCCTACCTCCCTGTTTGAAACTTCTGTTTAGTTCCCTCCCCATTCATACAGAGATATCTATTCTACTTTCCCTTCCTAGGGCAATCCTTCCCTTCCTCCTAGGCTGTTTCCAGTTGCAGGCTATTACGAATAGAGCAGCAATGAACGCAATTGAGCAAGTACCTTTCCAGTAAGATGTAGAGACTTTTGAGTATATGCCCAAGCATGGTGTAGCTGGATCCTAGGTTAGATCTATTCCCAGCTTTCTGAGGAACCATCACACTAATTTCCATATGGGCAGTAAAGTGTTCCTGTTCCTTGAATGACCTTTCTCCAGACAGAGAGAAAAGGGTAATTGTATTACATCACCTAGGCTATTGGAGTAGAGCTGCCCTTGGGGGGACAGCTGTCTACAGAATCCATCTGGACTGATTCTGTGGAAGACACAGTCTGGTAGACTGGTTAGCAGAGATTGGGAGCCTCAGAGCTCCGTTGGCAAACAGCCACTCTAGTCTTTGTGTAGATTTGACATTTGATTTCAAAAGTATATTTAAGACATTCCTGTTTAATTCCTGCCATGGCAACCATTAGAAGGAGCTTGTCTGGGGAGACTCATAGTGGTGGAGCAGAAAGAAGCCGTGATTCCTAGAATTATCAGAGGGATTCTTTCCATGCAGAAACTGCTCACAGACATTACTGTGACGGAGCAGATCATACCCTACATAGCATAGTCACCCCAACATACCCACGATGTTTGACACCTCTGATCCCTTGAGACACATGAATCCAGCACACAGTCCTGTTCATGAGATTGCCAGAAGGAAGCCACTGGCCCCTGTGATGCTCTAGATATGGAGTGCCTCCAGGAGGGCCCCCTGTGTAACGGTATGGCAGGTTACTCAGATGAAACCAGGAGTGTGGATTGTGTTAAATCAACATTTGTGCCTCTGTTGGACATTGTGGGAGCTGGTGTGTACCTAAAATAGATGTTTTTAGGGACTGGTATCAGGGAAGAGGGGGAGAGACAGGGAGGGAAGGAGAGGGAGAGGTGGAGAGGTGGAGAGGGAGTCTGTCAGTCTGAGAGGTTTCTCTGTGTGCCCACCTATGCACATTTCTGTGAACACATTTCAAAACTGCTGGGTGGTGCCTGCAGCGTTACATCTCTTACTTAGAGGGACTGACAGAAGTTAGCCGGGAAGACTGGAATATTGAAATGGTTGTGCTGCAGGTTGCTTCTGTCTCAGAGCCTGATAGGGCCTAAAGTGAGGTAGGTGACTGAGGGGAGCTTGGGGCCATGGCGAGCTTCTATGAAAACTCCACCTCTGAAGGTCCTGGCTCCTGATTCCAAGGTACTGTATTCGTGATGTCAGGGCACTAGCACTTCTCAAGAGGACGCCGGAGGAGTGAAGGCTCCAGAGGAGGATTCCAGGCTTCAGTGACAATTTGCAGGTCAGGGAGGGGCTGCTCATCTCTTCAGTCATCCATCAGGAACCACAATATGGACACTAGGTAGGTGTTCTCTGTAGTCCTGGGAGATCTTCCTGGGGCTGTCGAGTCCTTCCCTATGATATGCAGAGAAACTAAAGAATGCCAAGTTGCAAGTGTACAGTTAAACTCCAATAATTCTGTTAGTCGTCCTCTCGGTCTTTCATCCCCTTCTGAGGGAATTTGTATTGATGCCATCCACCAAATACTAGACAGATAAACAACAACAAAAAACTTACTAAGTATCACTATGAAGAATGGTTATCTCAGAACTCAAAGGCTTGTTGGTGGTTACACTTCTGCCCAGCAGGATGCAGAAGCTGTTGGGGCTCAGCAGGACACAGCATACTTCTTAGGATGAGGGGACGTTTGATCATCAGAACAGCAGCCAGAGAACAATAGCAACTATGATCATAGCTTTTTCTAATAGCAGAAAGAAATCAAATCCATGTCAGTATTCACTGTATTGCGGTGGCATGAATGATTGGTTATCCCATATGCATTGGCTATAAGTTAGCCACGCAATTACTTGAATGAAAACCAACATATTAAATTCTGTCTCAAATTGCATTTATCTAACCAGTGAGTATGACTGAATCGTTAACCAGTGTGAGCTAATTATGAGTTTAATGTTTGCCTGGAAGGCACTTAGGAGTGAGATTGAGGGGCACAGGACTTACCAAGTTTTCTTTGAAGCCTTCTAAAACCACTGCCAAATCTTTGCAAATGCTTCTAAGAAGATGTTAAAATCTCTTTTTCTGCCCTCTGTCCCCCAAACACATGTGGTATTTAACTTTGTAGAGAAATTTGCGTCAATGACAAACTGCTCAAAATACAGTAACGTCCCTGGAATAATCAGGGTCAAGTTCAGGTTCAGAACGGAATGCTGGCTCTGGTATGCTCTCTCTACCTTGCTATTCCCAGGTATTAAATTTGTTTCACTTTTTTTCAACTAAAACAATAAAAGAAGCAAACTGTCACACCCCATCTCCGCAGAGCTCAGGGTTCCATCGTGCACTGGCGGAATTTTTAGCTGTGACATGGCAATATCTGTTAATACGTGGTCTGTGCTTTCTCTAGGCCGAGTGCAGATGCTGCCACAGGCTGTGTGCCTCCTGCATGCCCTTCTGGAGAACGGACACACTGTGTATGTCCACTGCAATGCTGGGGTGGGCCGCTCCACAGCTGCCGTGTGCGGCTGGCTCCACTATGTGATTGGCTGGAGTCTGCGGAAGGTGCAGTACTTCATCATGGCCAAGAGGCCTGCGGTCTACATTGATGAAGATGCCTTGGCACAGGCACAGGAAGACTTTTTCCAGAAGTTTGGGAAGGTGCACTCTTCCATATGCAGCTTATAGGTGACCAGCCTGCCAGTTGTGTGGTTAGGGGAAGACCTATAGACAAAGACCCTTTCAGAACTGAGGGGACTGTAACCCTCAGGTCACCTGGAGATGATAGCTTCTGTTGCAGTGTGGTAGGGCTTTTTGAATTTTTCTCATGTGGCTTGAAGTTTCCTTTATAAAATATTTCAAAGATGCCAGCTGGGCAGTGCAATGTATGCCCACAGTTGCTGCTGCAACAGGCCAGGGTCTTTGGTTACAGGCCCTGCATAGGTTGTTAGGATTTGTGATGTTTTGGCATGCATAAGACAAGAGACGGGTTATGTGGATTTTATCATAGCTGCGAGGCACACACACACACACACACATGGCATGTGCACACATGCACAAACACATGCAGTTTTTTTTCCTCAACTGAAATTGTAGTCATTTGCCGGTGGAAGGGATAAATATATAAACCTTAGTATGACACAGAAAGAGCTCTCCATGGGCATAAAACCGTGGTTTTCTGTAATTTTCTTCATCCCATTTCAGAGCTGTTAACATCTCTGAGACAACATCCTCCTTATTTTCCTGTCTTCCCCACAGGAGTAGTTAGCCCACTGTTTTGTCTTTAAATATTTTTTTTTTATTTTAGAGATATATTTTTTTGGTATATAAGTATGCAGATGTCCCAGGCTTTGGATCCCCCGGAACTGGAGTCTCAAATGGTTGTGAAGCACCATGTGGGTGATGGGAACTGAACCCAGACTCCTGCAATAGCAGTAAGTGCTCTTAACCTCTGAGCCATCTCTCCAGCCCCACTTTCTCTTGTCATTTAATTGCTATTCCCCCCCTCAAGACAGAGTTTGTAGTACTCAATGTAGCACAGCACACAAAGGTCAGTCTTTAACTCATGGTAATCATTCTGCCTCAGTCTCCCAAGAACTGTGTTTAGTCTCCCATACACAGAACCACCACTTTTCAGTGGAGGTTTATTGAGCATAGCTGGCTTGCCCCAGTCTCATGGTAAATAGGAATGAGATGAAGTTTGTAATTCAACCTGTTTGATTCAGTGTTCTTTTCACTGTGATTAGATTTTCAGAAGACTGTCATGGATGTAGCTTCGTCTCTCTCAAGGTAAAGTTGCTACCCCTGTCGTTGTTTCTACAGTGAGAAAAGGGGCAGTGTTCTGATCACCTGCCAAAGAATTTAGAAAAAACCATTTTATTCTCCTTAGCCTCCTTTAAGCTATGGTGTGCGATCTCAAGGCCAATTTATATGAACCATAGTTCGTGAGTGGGAGGAGCCTGAGGAGACCATGTCCACAGATCAGTGTTGTACAGCTAGGGACTGGTTCAATACTCAGTTCAGTGTAACACTCATTGCTGTTCCTTCCAAACCTGTGGTTTATTCCATTACGTTTTATCAGAAGTGTAAATATCAGCAAAACTTTGTCTCCCAGAATATACAATCTAGAAACAGATCTGTCTTTCATCCTCTGGAAGACAGTCCCCAAGTACAACTGACATTTTAGGATACAGAAGGGGCCTTACCTTTAATTGAGTGCCACTGGGTGCCAGTTGCTTTCCTATCTCTAATGCATCACAGTTCACTCTGGGAGGAGTCATTGTCTCTGTTCAGACGGGGGAAGTGAGTCCCAGAGAGGTGAACGAATGTGTCCATTGCCTTTGTCATTGATGGAGGCTACAAAATGAGATGCAAAGCTAGGTTCATCTCTCAGGTCTCACACTGTCAAGATGTGTTTCTTTCATTTCATAAGCATGTGTTAATAGATAGCAGAGATGGTGATTTGCGAGGCAGAGGGGACAAGAAGGCCACAGCCCAGGTTCCAGTCGTGCTCAGAATAGGGAGCCATGTCTCTGCATGATGGCACCCAGAGGAGGTAGCATAGGAGAGAGAGATGTTTCAACACGACAGCAAGACCCCCAGGGGAAGAGGCATTTGCTTTGGACAGAGCACGCTACAAGAAACTTTTCTCCTATAATTATACAGTTGAGTCTATAAACCAGCATCGAGTGATGTTCAGTCTCTTCTGCAAAATATAGTTACATGTAGCTCTTTTGACTAAGAACCAGTTTCGAGTCATATGTATTATGGACAATTTCATTTTAAATGAAATATTTAAACTAATATAATAGTATGTGTGTGTGTGTGTGTGTGACTTCATGTCTCAAGAAACCAGGCTATACAAGTTCCACTGTAAATGTCCTTTTTCAGGAGGCTTTTTCTCTATGGCTCTGATAAAATTGTTGAGAACTATCGACGAACATTTTAGAATGACCCCATTTGCCCTCAGTGAGTGGGTTGTCTACTGTAGCTCAAAAATCACCTGGGAGTTTTGCTAAATAAAAGCATAAAAAAGACCTTTGTGCCACAGAATTGTTTAATGCTGTCAACTTATTCTGAAATCTAAAAGAACACACTGTTTTTATTTGTAAAAAGGGCACTCAGCTCAGCACAATTGCTTTTTCTTTGTTGTCCTTTCTCATTAGCCTATGAGAAAGGTTGCCTGGCAGAAGTCTAAGATGGAAGCACCACAAAGAGGTGGAGGTAAGACTCAAGAATGTCTGGGAGAGACCACAGAAGAATTTGACTCTGGTGACACTCATTAAACACCTTCTTGGGTGTGGGTATGTATGGAGTGCTGGAATGGAACCCAGGGCCTCACAAATGCTAAAGTACCCTTAACACTGAACTATACCTCCACACCAATGAAACCTCACTCAAAGAATTCTCACAGGATATCCTTAGAAAATCTCATGCTTGGTTAAGGAACACCAAGGCACCAAAATACTGTTACTATTGTTTAGACTCCAAACATCTCTTTTTATTTTTGTGGGCCAAAATTGGTAAAAAGAAACAAAATTAACACACACACACACAACGCATATATATAAACACACATGTACATACATACATACACACACACACATATATATATAACACACACATATATGTATGTATGTATGTATTCTGTTTGTCTACTTGGCTTTTCTTAAAAAATGTGAAGAAAAACTATAGTTAAGAGTTTGGAATGAAATGGAAATAATGAAACAAGACTCACAAGTGAACTAAATGGGAATTAGAACTCACAGCATACAGAAGGGCATCCCACATCCTCCTTTTCCTCTGTTGTGCTATGTGCCATTAATTAATGTCTTAGACAATAAGAGGGGGCAGTAAAACCCAGGAAATTGGGAGTAGATGTTAAGAAGGGGAGTTGAGAAAGGGGTGGATTTCCCCATTTTCACAGATCTGTCATGTGAGAGTATTACTGAAAGAATAATCAGGAGGAGGCAGATTTGGAGCTGTTGAAACAGAAGACAGGATGGATTCTTGTGCTGTAGTTATGCCAGGTCACATAGCAATATTACTAATGGAAATGTTTAAAATCTAATGTGATGTCATCAAAACCCAATGTGCATTAATGTTGTAAATAAGATAAGAAACCAGAGGCTGAAGACATTGATAAGCAGTTAAGTACATTGTTTGCTCTTGCAAAGGACCTAGGTTAGATTCCCAGCTCATAGAGTGGCTTATAACTATTATAACTCTAGCTCCAGGGGATCTTACACCCTCTTCTGCATCCTTAGATACTGCATACATGTAATATACATACATATGTACATATGTACATACATACATGTAGGCAAAACACCTATACACATACAATAAAAATGAATCTTGAAAAAGATAAGAAACAACAAGTTTCCAAAACATGGAATTTTCTTTGATAAGGGATTCTTTTCTGTATGCTGTGAATATGTTTTATTACTGTTGGTTAATAAAGAAGCTGCTTTGGCCTATAGAAGGGCAGAATATAGCCAGGCTGGAATATATATTCTCTCTCTCTCTCTCTCTCTCTCTCTCTCTCTCTCTCTCTCTCTCTCTCTCTCTCTCTCTCTCAGAGAGACTCAGTAGGCAGAGTCAAAGAGACATCATGTAGCTGCCAAAGGAGACAGACACACCCTAGAACCTTGCCAGAAACAACAAGCCTTGTGGTAATACATAGAATAATAGATATGGGTTAATTTAAGATGTAAGAGCTTGTTAGAAATACACTTAAGGTGTTGACCAAACAATATTGTAATTAACATAATTTCTGTGTGATTATTTGGGTCTGGATGGCTAGGAAATAAACAAATAGCCTCTCCCTACACTCCTTAAATTGATCTCAGCCATGAATTTTTGAGTTTGATATGAAAAGGACAGACAATAAAAGCAAAAATTAGCAGGCAAGTCTGCATCAAGCTAAAGTTTCTCCATAGCTCAAATTAAAAATGAGAAGGTGATCTACAGAATGGAAGGAAATATTTGGGAATCACATGTTTGACAAGAATTTGTATCCAAAATATGCAAGGAACTCAATGTAGAAGCAAAGACAAATAAATATCAAATTGATAATGAATCTGAAAGAAAAAAGAAGCTAACAGCCAACAGCTTTTGGAAGTGCTTTGTGGTTGATGATCCTGTTAATGCAAATTAAAGTCCTCATGACTGCTGTTGTGTTTCAACTGTTTATATTCATTTAGTTTTATTGACAAACACATTTTTGCTTTCTCTGCTTTTTCTTTGATTTTGAGTTCTGGCAATCACACTTCCACTTTCTTCTCGCAATAAAGGATTCCTAACAGCCTGTGTTCACTGGCCTTTATGCCTCTTGAGTGGAAGCATTATTCCAGTTGTAAATATGAGTGGTTTTGCACCATTTTCCTCTCATGTTACTAGCTCAGATTTTAAGAAAAAAATGTTATTAGGAAGGTAAAGAAAATATTGGTGGGGCCCCCATCTGTGCTGTCATTCTTCCTTCTTCTCCATCCTCTTCCACTCACTTTTCATCATTTTTTTTAGGGGAGTTACTGTATTCCTGCCTTCTAACTCATGATCCTCCATCACCCTTGATGTATCTTTAATGAACTGCATTTATCCTTTGCTTTGCCTTGTTCTTCTACTCATCTCTCCATTTGCCTAGTCTTTTCTGTTTTAAATTTTGTTTTTGTTCTGCGTTATAATTTTATCAGTTACAAAAATCAGCATTTAATCCCTTTGTGAATATAAAGAAATATAAATAAATACACAAGAAATTCACCATCTTTAAGCTTTTGCTTAACACAGAGGGTGATGTGATGTATGCTGATGTTTTACATGTTGAGAAAATGGAGAATGTCATGTTAGTCATGTACATTCTTGGGAAAAGTTTGTCTTTGGGGGTGAAGACACCCTAAAAATAGACTTTCCTTTATTCTCCAGCATGAGCACAAATACCAGTCACAGCTAGCAGGCATGAGCTGGAATTCTGGCTTCCATCTTGAACTTCCTCCAGAACAAAGGTTTTCCAGGCTCAGGAGTCAGGTTTTCTTCTGACTAATCCAGAAATTTGCCTCATGACATGGTCTCCATAATTGCTCTTAAGATTCACAGAACAGACATTCTGGTGTGTTCTCTGACCCCCACTCCTCTGTCTATTTATTGAACTAACCAAATCAAACCAAACATTCAAAAAAAACCCAAGTATGGACAGGCTTCAGGAAATTAATCATAAGTAAAAACCACAAGCCAAGAATAAGTGCACTAGTTTTCTGTGGACTTCAGATGTCTGAGGAATGGAATTTTTCATCCCAGAGAATAGTCAGTATTGTTATTATTACGTATTGAAGTTAATGCCTAGTTTTAATCATTTTCTCTATATTATATCATTTTTCTATAAGGCTCATATGGTTTTGTTGATCTGTTTCTTCAAAAACCTTTCTACTCTATACAATAGCATATTTGTAATGTTATTAATTTATTAAATCAGTGGTTTCAAAATGGAAGAAACAGCTGGTTTGAGTTCATTATATATTTAAAAACATTAAGTGAAGGAGCTTTGTATATAGTCATTAGGGAGTAGTAATTTAGAATTGTATGAAGAAAATTTGTTTCATTTTTTGGGTGCTGGATCTATGGGAACAATAATAATGGATACAAAACAAACAAGTCTCTGGCAAGTGGTTTGAAGTTGTCACTGTGCTAATGTCTTAATTTAATTGGAAGTGTTCAGCAATATTCTTTGTCTAGAAATTACTTTCACCAAAATATTTTTTGTCAATATGAAACATACTTTAAACCTCAATAGTCTTTTTTTCTCTTTTCATGCCAAAGAGAACCTTTCCATATAGGATCTAATTTTCAATCATTATTTTCACTGATAGAAGTGATGAACACATGTACATCTCCAGTTGTCAGCTGAGATTCCAGTGTCTCATTATAGATACATAGGTATTTTGAAAAAATAAAAATTAAGAAAGCTGTTTAGAGGCATTTCATTGAAAATGGTCTAAGGGTATCTTAGTGAGTCAGTCATTTGCTGTTGTTGCTAAGCAATGGGCTCATTTGTCACAGGTTGAGAGCTGTAAACAAGGAGTCTGGGCACTTCAGGAAGCGGTGTCATGAACTTGTGGTCTGTTGGTTGTAAAACTGAGCTTACAGTTTTGCTCACCATGTTTAAGAGATTATTGGACAAGTGTGCAAAGATTTATGAGTTTTTCACCAGCATGGGTGGAGTTAATTAGACTCAATGATTAATACCTCCAGATTATTCAGGGTGTTCACACACTTGGTACACAGGATATTCATATTAAGAGGCTGTAATTACTGACATAGAAATTTTAGGATGATTGGTTTGGATAAAAGAAGATCATGGAAAGAAATGACATTAATATTTGTATATAAATAAGGCAATTACCTTGTAGCAGAGGACAGAAATAATTAGTTATTAAGAGCATGACAGCTTGCAGCTTATTTTAAGAAGCAATTATGAATGGAATTGGAAAAGGATAAACCAGATTGTTTTGTGAGAGAGACCCTTGCCACTAAATGATTTCAAATCTGAAGTCACACCCACACTCTGCCAATGTTTTGAAGAGGATTGATTATTGAATGGGAGATTTCATGTCATCTATAAGGTCTCCTCCAAAATTAACAATTTATGATTCTAATGATTGATTACATCAACATAGAATTTTTCTTTCTTACAAACATTAAAATTCCACATTCATATTCACCAAGACACTGTAAAGTACTAAGTACATAGGAAATGCAAGGAGTCTGCAGGACTCATAGAGAAAACAAAATGCTCTACTTGATCTGGCCATTTTCTGAGAGATGCTGGAGAAGATGGGGAAAAGTAATGTACAGGAGAAACAGTGTAATACTTTGTGCTGTGCAGTGGTTCATATTGTGTGTGTAGGAGGTCATGTTGTGTGTGTAGGGAATACTAAAGTTACCCAGAACCAAATCAGAAAAGGCACAGATTGATTCCCCAAATGAGCAGTTGTAAGAAAGTGGACATCCCAGAAGGACAGGACATCTTTTCTGGGATAATCATTGCCCAAAGTTATTGGTTGTTCAGGTGTCTCGATTAAATATAGTCACTATATTTCTCCTGTTGTTTTCATTTACAAATTCTCCATGGAGATAATTCATTAAGGCTGCTCTGATGAAAATTCAGTCCAGTAGAAGTAAAATGACATCTGACCACTCACAGCTTAGTTCTCATCCATCAACTGACATACTTCTTTTTCCATAAGTGTATAGACTAGTCAAGTCTTGACCATTTAATTATTCTTTATGTTTTAATTTTGGGCTTTTCATAGTCAGGTCAAGTGAGAGGCCAGAGTACTGCTGAAGGTAGGTGTGTAGACATGCCAAGTTTTTGTTAATTACTTAGTCTTTTAAATAAATACTGCCCCCAGCCACCCTTGGAAGACCTTGCTGTTTGTTACTTTCAAAGGACAAGAGTTACTTGCGAGGATGAAATAAATGTCTGCTTGTGAATCTGACCTCATTTATCAAGCAATCTGCTGAGTATTTTTCTCCGTTTCCTCCGTTCTTTAATTTTTTTTGCTTCAACATAAGTTGCTGCCAGTTTGGTTCTGGTAATTAGATATTTGTGATAATTCAACCTTTGCTGTCCACTCAGGAGTAGAGACACTGAGCTCTTGATGGGAGTTGGCTCTTGCAGGCTCATCCTAGGAGCAGCTCCTTTTCTTTCATATTTCCCCCATGAGGCCCCTGCATCTCTAGCTCTTCAGCACTGTTAATGGTTCTGAAAATATATGAAGCTGAAATGAGCCCCCAAAGTAGCATTTTTTGTACCACCTGTTGATTAAAAAAGCATTAATATGCTTTGCTTGAAGAGAGATGGCCAACTAAGGAGGAAAAAGGAGCAATTTCATCTCATTTACTAAGACCTTGAGTGGTTTATGAGGCAATGTGTGAAGCACACAGGACAGGCAGCAAGAAAATTTCATTTCTGATTACTTTACAAGAAAGAATAATGGAAGAGCAGAGCATGAGTGATAAAGCCTCCTACACTTAATCCTGATACTGCCTTTGAGCTTCTGTAGGTAGAGGCGTGTGCAGGCATAACTGATATGGGTGTACATCAAACTGTGTTTGAATCTGAGGCCCAGGCCTCCCCTGGACTTAGAAGCTGTAACCATAGCGTCTAACTCTAGATGAGTGGTATTAACCAATGAGAAGCTACAAAGGGGCAAACTTGAATATGTTGGCTCCCACAACAGTGAGGGCATAAAACCACAAATGGAATTTTCCTCTTCATGTTACTTTTACTGATTTGTGAAACTCTGTTTATAGAAGTTGCTACAGTGGAGCTCTTGGGAGATGGATCTTCCTTTCATGTCCTCTGCCTACTGTCAAGCAGCGAGTGTTATCACCCTACTCTCATTTCTAGCCACAGACAAGTATCATTTTAACCTCTCCTGCCTTCTTCATGCTGCATGTGTTTTGTTCTAAATCAAACGTGACATGCTCTGTCTGTCCCCTTTGTATTTTTCTCACTGTTTCTGGACTCCCTACACATTCTGGATTTGACATTGTCATTGACCTTGTGGTCCATGCTATTTACTTCATTGGCCTTTGTCTGTTAATGTTCTTTCCTCTCTTCCCTCAAAGCTAAGGGTCTTGCAGTGGATCGAGTGTGCCAGAATTCTGAGAGTCACACATTGCACATCAGAGCTTGCGGAAGCAAGCCTGAGCCCATGTCCCTGCTGTCTGTTCTTTGGCTTTTGACCATCAGTCATGTTGCACAAATCTGCTTTAGTCATTTGCATTCAGATGCAACACCTTTAAAAGCAGCCTCAAAAGTTTTAGTTAGGTTTTTATCTTACAGAGTGTTAAAGGGTAAAGGGAGGCACAATTCATATGGCTCTTTGAGGAGCTTTTGAGTTTCAGGGATTTTTTTTTGAGCAAACATAGATTCAGAAATTGGTCAGTCCAAAATGTGAACTGGCTCAGAGGCCCCACCAAGCTAAAGCAAGGACAAGAATTTTACGGGGTGAGTGCAGGAGTAAAGCAGATCATGCATTTGGTTAGTTACATAGTTATTTTTTATGTCTGTCCTGTGGGAAAGCCCTAGTTATATAGATGTAGTTAGAAGATGATTAGCTAGCCTGCCCAAGTTTCATTTTTCATATTATCCATGTATAAGAAAAAAGGGTAGTTTCCCTTACCTTTGTAAATCAAGAAGCTCAGGTCACTTGAGAGGCCCAGCTGGCTAGGGATTCTCTATGCACAGTCTTTGGATTTATTTTTTCAAAGATAATTGGCCAAGTTATATCTTCCTTGTCATGCTTTAAAATCATGAATTTTAGATTTATACCAAGAGACTATAGTTTTTCCATCATGCTAAGACATGTATGTCAGAAGATGACTAAGTGGGTTAATACACTTGTTTATTGACCTGAGTTCAGTCCCAGGACTTAAGATAGGAAGAGAGACATGACACCTGAAGCCTGTCCTCCAACCACCACTCAATTATGCAAGCTATACAGGGTGGTACACAGTTACAGTCCCAGTGCTTGAGACTGGGACAGGATGATACTGAGTCTGAGACTAGCTTGAGTTACATAAGGAGACCTTGTCCTCCAAAACACCAAAAAAGGTCAAAATCAATGCTACATGTATACTTCTAAAGCTTGCAAAAAGATATTAGACTAACTGAATGGAGACTACAGTACCTATGGTAATTTGTTTTGTTTTCATGTGCAATAGAATTTTTCAATGAATTTGGTGCATGTAAGATTAAGAGTGTAGACTGTTGCTACGACAATTATCAACTGATGGAAATAAATTTCTTCAACCAGTCATCTGACTTGACGTGTATCTCCTAGGCTGTAAGATGAATGGCTAGGGTGGCAGAGATTTTTAGAAGAAGTTGCCTATAGATTTTTCCATACAATTTTGCTTCCTGTGTTAAATATGCCAATGCTTGATGTATAATATTTGTTCTTCTTGGGTCCAAAAGCAGATTAATTTTTGTTTCTTTTCAGCCATGAGGCTTTTAATTTCAATCCTTTTATATTTCATAAACAGAGATAGAATATACAATGAAATATGGTGTCAAGGATTTCTACTCTTTTTCTGTGATTGTGGTGGGCATTACAAGTGACACATAGTTCCCTCTTGCATAGTTTCATCTTCATGGAATACAGCAAACTTTTTTTTCCTGAGAGTTGTATCCTGATGTGGGGTTTCCCTCTGCATGCTGTGATTACCATTAATGAATAAAGAACTGCTTTGGACATATAGCAGAACAGAACTTAGATAGGTGGGGGAAACTAAGCTGAATGCTGGGAGAAGGAAGGCAGAGTCAGAGAGAAGCCATGTAGCCCTGCTAGAGACAGATGCCAAAACTTTAGCTGGTAAGCCACAGCCAGATGGCAATACACAGATTAATAGAAATGGGTTAAATTAAGATGTAAGAATTAGCCAATAAGAAGCTAGAGCTAATAGGCTAAGCAGTTATTTAATTAATATAGTTTCTGTGTAATTATTTCAGTTTCTGGGCAGCTGGGAAACAAGTGGCTTCCTCCAACAATATCCCCATGTACCCACCTTTCTTAGGATTCCCTGGGCAACAGTCCTGTTGTGAAGAAGACAGAGGAGCAGGTAAGCAATTGCATAGTTTATCAAATGATGTGGGAGTCCCCTCTGTGTACTGTGATTATCATTAATGAGTAAAGAAACTTCTTTGGACCTATAGCAAGGCAGAACTTAGGTAAGCAGGGAAAGTTGGATTGAATGCTGGGAGAAGGAAGGGCAGAGTCAGGAGAAGCCATGGGGGTGCTGGAGACAGACATGCTGAAACTTTGCTGATAGGCCACGGCCTAGTGGCAGTATACAGACTGGTAGAAATTGGTTAAATTAATATAAGAGTTAGCCAATAAGAAGCTAGAGCGAATGGGTCAAGCAGTGATTTAATTAATACAGTTTCTGTGATTATTTTGGTTCTGAGTAGCCACGACAAACAAGCGGGCCCTCCCACTACAAATTGGCACCCATGTGGCCAACTAAATTCATTTTAAACCTGAAAGGACTTGAAAAGGAATTCTAGACACAAAAAGCAAAGTTTAGCTGCATTTTTTTTTTTCGGCTGGTGGCTTGCCACTGCTCCGTTAATAGAGGTTTACTTGATTCAACCATTGCAGAAAAAAAAGCTGTGCAGTTTTAAAACGTGGCTTCCTGGGTCATGCTGCCAGTGCAAACTCTGGCTATGGAACATTTGAATGGTATTTTTGGGCTCAGGTGTTTGTGTGACCATTCAGGGTTCTGGAGGAAAGTAGCTGAGACCATGCCCATGGCTCAGTGCTCCCTGCCTGGGCAGGTGGCAGGATCAGGTCTACTAGGCATGCACAAGCAGGAGAACATGACCGATTCTTGCTGCTATACACACAGATATTTCTAGGCCACATAGTGCACTGAATGGCAGATTTAGCTATTATTCATATAAAAAGGATTTATTTGCTGCACACTTATTCTCAGAGTTAAAGTGCTGAGTGCAGCTTCTACCTGGCAGCCCAGAGCCTCCACTATTTTAAAAGTGGAGAGAGGCAGAGCCAGCATCCAGAGTGGCTTCAAACAAGCTTCTTACCATTTTAAAAGCTCCTCAAGACTATAAAGAATTACAGATATGCAATAAAGACAAATCCAGATGAATCATAGTATTGGATAAATATACGTAGGCTTGGAAAAAAGAAGAAAAAGAGTATAGAGAGTCATTAAATAAAGTTAATGCTTAAAAATGGGTAAAGTCTTTAAAGACACAGAGTATAGATAGCCATAGATTAAAATGAGTAAAGAAAAATAAGCCGTGTAAAGATGGAAAATTCACAGAGAGTCTGGGTTATGTATATTATTGTGTCTTTGAATTTTTTGACTGTGAAGGAGCTAAGTACAGAAAGACATTTCATTTTATGGACTGCTAAATTAAACAAACATAAAGGTATCTTGATTCCAAAATTTGAGTCTAAGGATATGTTGCTTTGGAAAAGAGGTTCTTCTTTTGTTTTCACAGAAGATGAGAACCTGTAGATTGCTTCCAGACCAATATGGTTATATGGAACAAAATCCCCTGAAAGGTTGCCGTGAACACCCTCAAAAATTACTTTGCCTAACTGGTGACTGAGATGAACCTAGCATGCAGGATACACCATAAAAGACCTGGTTAACAGTGCCCCCAATCAGCAGGAAGCAGTATGGAAAAAACTATGCCCATATTCCAAAATATTGTTTTTAAATGTTTCTTTACATTTAAAGGGGAATATGCTATAGAGATGGATACTTTGTATTGCTATGGATCTTGGATTATTGATACAAGTTTTAGGTCAGTTTTGTTGTATGTATATTTCTGTTCTTGATTAAGGTATTGTATTTGTGCAGCTCATTTAAAAATGTAATGTATAATTAAGAAATATAAGTTAATAGATACTCATCTATAATCGTTAAGCTTGTAGTCATATTAGTTAGATTTTCTAGATGTATAGAGTTATATTTCAGTTAGATAGGTATTCTTCAAATCTTTCAGAGACCTCCAGAATATGGTATTTAAATGTTTTAAAAATTTAGCACTTTTCATGACAATGAGACCCATCTGCTTCTGGCAATATCGATCTACTTTGAGAGGAAGATGGGCATCGAAGAGGCTCCTTATGGAGTTTGTTAGATGAACTGGACATGCAGAATACAAAGAGAAATGACTGCTGAACTTGCCTAAAGGTGAGATTTCCTACTTTGTGAAAGAGTCTGTGAGACATTCTGCAGGATACAGAAGAAAGTGACTGACAAACTGCCAATATAGGCAGACCTGTCTTTGAAATTTCCTGCTTCATGGAAAAGTCTGCTGGATACTATGGTCCTGTAGGCTGAAGATAGATGCCCCAATGTTACAGAAAAACTTCAGGTGACTGTCTAGGCAGCAAGATGTCTCTGTCAATTCTAGAGTTTTGGAAGTACAATGTACTTCCTGTTTACATAGGTAATATTATATCCTTCTGGAGTCTTTGATGGAATAGACAAATAGTTATAGTTTTCCTTAGTTATGATAAAAGATAAAGTAGATTTAAATATTATAGCTGTATTCTTGCTTGATAACTGTTTTGTTATATGTAATTTTACCATGTTAAAGTTAAAGCCTTCCTTTTCATTTAAACAGAAAAGGGGAGGTGATGTGGGATTCCCCTCTGTGTGTTGTGATTGCCATTAATGAATAAAGAAATAGCTTTGAACCTATAGCAAGGTAGAACTTAGGTAGGCAGGGAAAGCTGGACTGAATGCTGGGAGAAGGCAGGGAGGAGTCAGGAAAAGCCATGGAGCCACTGGAGACAAACATGCTGAAACTTTGCTGGTAGGCCACAACCTTGTGGCAATATACAGATAACTAGAAATGGGTTAAATTAATATAAGAGGTAGCCAATAAGAAGCTAGAGCTAATGGGCCAAGCAGTGATTTAAATAATACAGTTTGTGATTATTTTGGTTCTGGGTGGTTGGGACGAACAAGCAGGCCCTCTCACTACAGTCAAAACCATGTACCAGTCCGCAACAGGCACCAGGAGCTGGGGGTCTTGAAGGTAAGACATATGTTCCACTCTTTCTAAAGGTTAGGATCAGGGAAAGAGCCTTTGAGTAATCAGGAGAAATATGCCAACACATGGTGCGTATATCACTTACCTGTATGATACCTGCTTAGAACTGTGATGACATAGTTGAAATTTCAAGTGTAAGATAACTTCAGTGCTGTTACTGGAGAGTCTTAGCAGTTTCTCAAGGAAAAATAAAGCATAAACTGGCGTTGCAACCACATTTTGACTTTTGGGAGTAACTCTCCAAAGTAAGCAGACCATAAAAATGAACCATCTGTCATCAGCAAAATCATAAATTAAAAGTTTGCCATCCCTTGCTGTCCATTTAAACAGCAATTATCCTTCTTTATTTCTTCCTTCCCTGGCTCCAGATGTGCCAACAAGCCACAGCATAGATGTAAAGGGTGCCTCTCTCTACCCACATCCCTAGGCCTCCCCCCCATGTTTCAGCTCAGAGCCATCATTCCATCTAATCTGTTGAATGTTGCTCTTGGTGTGCCCTCCTGCGAGTTGTTTTCATGGCTGGACAGTGACCACATTCTAAGTTGCAAGGTCACAGAATGATAACTGTTTGGTGTATTAGTGCTCCAGAAATTAGACACTCACACAAAGCAAACTCCTTCCATGCTGGGCAATCTCCAAAGAATGAATTTTAAGTAGTAACAGGCCCAGTGTTGTAGCAGTCTAGGTGGGCTGACCTGCAGAGGCCAGTGTTGAGTTTGTGCTTCTCTAACTTAGACCTTCCCAGCAAACTGTCCCCATCCTGACAATTAAAGATATCTCAGTCCTTTGAAAAATGTCACAGACAGAAGCTGAAAAATTGCCTTATTTTAGCTTTCCAAAAAGAAGAAATAGTGTTGCCGTAGCAACCTAAACAATAGCACAGAGTGCTCTCCTCTCATTATCTCCTGATGATAACTTTATTAGGGAGTAAGCAGAAGCAGTGCTGTGTGTGGCTGCATGCCAGGGCAGAACAAGGGCATGGCTAGGAAGGCTGGGGAAATTGGAAACTTCTAGAGGTAAAGAGAGGAGTGAGTGTAATTTGTTCTGAGACAAGGAGAACAGTTGATACCAGGGGCTCATCGCAGGAGTTGATATCAATTCATTAGTGAGACAGTGTCAGGGAACATCTCCAGCTTCAAGTTTGCTGACCTCACATCTCATGTGACAAGTTTCAGGATTATTTGTAAATGGTTTTTATTGTAGATACATGTGAAAGGCCCCGTTCTCCTTAGCCCCCTGGCTTTCTTCAATTCGTTTGTTGTGAGAGTTGATTTAAGTGAGTTATTTAGTTATTTTTGATCTTAACACATTTAATAACTAAAGGACATTTTTTTTTCATGAGTTGGAGCCTGAGAAGAGGCCAGGTTCCTGTTGTCCTCTATCCACCTGTCCATTTTCCTCATTCCCTTCCATATACTGTTGTTCCACAACATCCTTTTAAATTATGTAACTTCTGGAAATTCTTCTTCTCTGGAGCCAGTGCTGTTAGATACAGTGTAATTTTCAGCAAATTATGTCCTAATTATTTAATTCAAAGGTTATAATAGAACTTACTAAGGAAAGCCTTCCTTGTGGTAGGAAAAACATTATATATGCATAATATTGTAAGCTATTCTGTGTCAGGTTATAGTTTCCATTCATTTTATTGTGAAGATTTGATATAAAATTTAGGTGCATTGGAGCCTGTTGGGAGTCAAAATAGAACTATTCAAATATGTGCAATATATATTTATTCCTTACAAAACCAAATTTAGTTAAAATGAGTTATTCTAAATGGTCCAATGTGCCCACATGTCTAAAATAATTTTCTGGAATTTGACAGAAAATTCCTACAGGAGACCACCAAATGTGTGTGGTAATACTACATAGCAGGCATAAAAACACAAACAAATTCCAAAGAAGAACAAACCATTTTGTTTACTAAAAAAATTTTAAAACCAAAGACATTCATTATGAGAATTTTATCTGGGCCCACAAACAGAATAAGCTTTTTATGATTATTCAATATGACTTCTATGAATAACTATTTTATTGTTTATAATTCCTTTGGGTAAATATCAACTAATCAACACATTTTCATCCGATGTGCTTTAATGGAATTTCTCTTTGCCAGTTCATGCACCTGGAGGGCCTTTTATTTGCATTAAAAATTTTGAAGATAGTATTAGTGGTTTGAGGTAGGGAAATGTTTGTTGTATTTAGAATCATCTTTTTTTGTAAACTGTAAGAAACACTTTGGTGCCATCTCTAGAAAAATTTCCCCATTTTATAGATATAAAAAAGAAGCCAGGTAAACTGTCTGTCAGAAATATCAGTTCCCAGCTCATGCCACACTTGAGTCCAACAAACATTTGCTGAGTACTTAACTGAGATTTTTTTTTTTTAATAATTGAAAAATGTTGTCAGCTATTTAAAGAGCTTATAACTTTGGGGTGTGCGAGCGCAGAAAGAGAAGACTTTAGCAGAATGGGTTGAATGTGACAAGAGTGATGACGCTGGACTACACAGTGGAAATCATTCATTCATTTAGCAAGTGTCGCGATAGTTCGCTCATGTGTAGTGAGGGAGCCCCACTCCATCCGTGCCAGGTGCTGAGTGCTGGTAATTTCAAACAGGAGCCACAATTGGGAAGACACGTGTGAGCTTGTCACTTAAGAAATAATAGGTGAACGCACCCCTCACGGTCCTGACTTTCTTTCTCATGTTCTCCCTCCTTCTGCTCCTCATCAGGACCTTGGGAGCTCAGTCCGGTGCTCCAATGTGGGGCTCTGTCATTTTCTTCATCCATCGCCAGGTGGAGGTTCTATGGTGATATGCAAGAAATTCATCAGTATGGCTATAGGAACTGGCCTTTTCAGACTCCCGCTCCTCAGCTGCCCAAGGAACTAACTGGGGGCGTCTCCCTGGAAACCTGGGAACCCCTCTAAAGTCAAGTCTCTTGACAACCCTCAGATGGCTCCCTAAATTAAGATATATGCTTCCCTGCTCCCATATCCACCCTTCCTGTATCCCAAGCATCCCATTCCTCCGACCTCCCCCCATTCTCCCCTTCACGCTTTTCTCTCCCCATCTTCCCTTGGCCCCTTCTCGCCCCACCCTCAAGTTCCCAATTTTTGCCTGGCGATTGTGTCTACTTCCAATATCCAGGAGGATTACTATATCTTTTTTGGGGGTTCACCTTCTTATTATCTTCTCAAGGATCCCAAATTATAGGCTCGATGTCCTTTAATTATGGCTAGAAACCAATTATAAGTGAGTACATCCCATGTTCATCTTTTTGGGTCTGGTTACCTCACTCAGAATAGTGTTTTCTTTTTCTATCCATTTGCATGCAAAATTCAAGACGGTGGGACAGAACTAACGGGATATCACCAACTCCAGTTGGATTGGGACTGATGGAACATGAGACCAAACCAGACTCTCTGAATGTGGCCGACGGTGGGGGCTGACTGAGAAGCCAAGGACAGTGGTGCTGGGCTTTGATTCTTCTGCATGGACAGGCTCTATGGGAGCCTTCTCAGCTTGGTCAATCACCTTCCTGGACCTGGGGGAGTTGGGAGGACCTTGGTCTTAACATAGAGTAGGGAACCCCGATGGCTTCTTGGCCTGAAAAGGGAGGGAGTGGGGTATGGGTGGAGGGGAGGGGAGGGAAGGGGGAGGAAGAAGGGAGGAGATGGAAACTTTTTAAATAAAAAAAAGAAAAAGAAAAAAAAGAAATAATAGGGAATGAAGCAGGAATGAAGACCTCTTGTCCGATCACTTTGACAAGCCACAAGGTGAAGGTCAAGACTCAAGTGCTTTATCAAATAAGAGTCTGGTTTGAAGTTTTGTTTTCTGTTGCTGTTTTACAGTTTTTTTCCTGTAGCCCAGGTTGGCTCCAGACTTAAAATCCCCCCGCTTGGTTTCCAGAGTTCTGAGATTGTGTGTGTGTATCACCATCCCCCACTTTATTATCATTTTTAAAAAACTTTTATAGAAGTAGATGCATATTTTCTTTTAGTTAGCCTAGTTTGTGCAGAAAAATAGCTTTGGAGGTTTGGGGTGTCATGGCCAGAAATAACATCAAAGTTCACCTTCAGTCATGCGGCATCACCACTGCCTGCCACAGACACTAAGAAGAGCTGTCACTGGGCGCTACAACCACCGAGACACCTTGCTCTCTGCCTGTGGACTGGCATTTCACTAGAGGCCTCATTGAGATATGTTTGGTGAAATTCCCACTGCTTCACAAAGCTGCCTTACAAAATTGAACAAAAACAGAATAGGAAGAAAGACAAATACGCTTAAAGTTTAGGGCCCCTCGCTTGCATGGGTTCCTCTCAAAATACTGTATTTTTATACACAAGTTTTTTAAAATTTGTAAATGCAAGCATTTCAATACCAACAACCAAGACATTGTTTGTCTATTTAGCTCTATTTTCCTGCTTTATAACTTTTGCCTGCATTAGGTACTTTGGAGGAGGCCCCAGAGACTTTTTGAAGTCCACTTAAAAGAAAATGGAATTAGGATAATTAATTTGCATAGAATGGAATATGTAGTTTTCAGGTACTTGTAGCATGGGAACTATAGTGCTATAGTGTTTCTTTTTCTTTTTTTCTCTTCTTCTTTTATATTTACTATGCTTCTTCTTATTTGCTTATGATGTATCTTCATTTATGTCATTTCTCGACGTTCATGAAACTTTGATTAGTCTTCCATGTCTCTGACTAATTATACTTCTCTTCTCCTCTCCTTCTTCTTCTTCTTCTTCTTCTTCCTCTCCTCCTCCTCCTCCTCCTCCTCCTCCTCCCCCTCCTCCTTCTTCTTCCTCTTCTTTTTTTTTGGGGGGGGAAGGCTTTGGACCTTTCCCAGAGCAATGTGTCTTACCCTCCCTGAGGAGTGGATGGGATGGGTAGAGGGGAGGGAGTAAAAATTGGGATTGATATGTAAAATGAAAAAAGATAGTTTGTTTTCTTTTTCAAAAAAGAAAAGAAAATTGTCCATTAAAGAAGTCTGGAAGACAAGAAGCATGCCATTGGGAAATACACACACACACGCACACACACACACACACACACACACACACACGCACACGCACACGCACACGCACACATGCACACCACAGAAACATACCTGTGTAGATACATGGCTACTTGATGGAGGATTCTCATTGGCTAATATACAAACTGCCTTGGCCAGCCCTTAGGTGGGTGGAGTAGACAGAACAGGAAGAAGGGAGTGAGGTAGATGGCTCAGTCAGATGCCACGCCTCTCCTAAGTTAGTCAGACTGCTGTGCCTCTCCTCAGGGAGAGAGATGCAATGGAACCAGCCACCAGGTCAGACATGCTGAATCTTTTCCGGATAAGACACCACTCGTGGTGTTACACAGATTATTCGATATGGGTTAGTCAAAATGTGAGTAAGAGGCTGAAAATAATGGGCCAGGCAGTGTTTAAAAGAACATAGTTTCCGTGTAATTATTTCGGGTGTAAAGCTAGCCGGCAGCAGGGCGGCGAGAACGCAGCCCACCGCTCCATACTACAGCTACTCTTTAGGGCACACTCTCAACTCTTCCATTGGCATAGGTTACCAATATTGCTCCTAGCTTATCTTCACTCATTTCTGTTTGATGTTTAAATCTCATTGCAGGACTACCATCTCTGCAACCTTTTTATTTTTATACTTAGAAAAGTTTGAGGAAACAGAAACCAAGGAACAAAACACCCACCCAACAAATACAGAAGCAGAAATCAGCACCAAGACCTATAATCATCCCAGTCTCAGATGCATAGATGCCAACATAAAAACACAAGCAATAGCAGCCATCAATAACTACAACAAAATAGTAGGAATTAACATTCATTGCCCAATTACCTAATGAAAAGATACAGACTAATAGAATTGATTGGAAAAAATAGGTTCTATATTCTGGTGCATCCAAAAAACACTTCTGCAAAAAGGATAGACATTATCTTGGGGCAGATGGTTAGAAAAAGATGTTCCAAAATAAATGGGGTTAATAGGCAAGCTGGTTATAATATCTAATAATTACAGATTTCAAACAAAAACTAATCAGAAGAGATAGGGAACGTTTTAACATTTTCATCAAAGAAAAATTTCACCAAGATGACATTATAAATTTTTAACATCTTTGCTGCAAACCTAAGGCACCCAGTATGTAAAAGAAAAATCACTACAGCTTACATCACATGGATATTCGGAGACTTCAATGTCCCAATTTCACCAATAGACATGTCATTCAGACAAAAACTAAACAGGGAAATGCTGATGCTGACCGACACCATGAACCAAATGGACTTAACATATTAAAGATTATTTCATCCAAGCACAAAAGATTACACCATATTTTCTGCACCTCATGGAACTTTCTCCAAAATTAACCTCAGGTGCAAATCAAGTTTCAACAGATACAAGAAGATTGAAATAACTCCCTGTATCCTATCAGACGATTAAGCTTACAAACCATGGGAACTGAGTAACTCTCTACTGGATGAAAAATGGTTCAAGACAAAAATTAAGAAAGAAATTAAAGACTCTCTAGTGCTGAGTGAAAATAACTGCATAACATCCTCAAACTTATGGGACACAGTGACTGTGGTTCTGAGAAGAAAGTTCATAACACTAAGTGCTTACATATGAAAATTAGATATCTCATATTAATAACTTAATAGTACATTTTAAAGCTCTAGAAAAGAAAGAAGAAATTACATTCAAGAGGAGTAGATGACAAGAAATAATCAAACTGAGAGCTGAAACCAATAAAATAGAAACGAATGATAAAGAACCAATGAAACAAAGAATTTGTTCTTTAAGAAAATCAACAAGATCAACAAGCCCTTATCCAAATCAAGTAAAAGGAGGTGAGAGACTATCCAAGTTAACAAAATCAGAAATTAAAAAGGGAGCATTAATAGCACTGAAGAAATCCAGAAAATCATAGGGAACTACTTTCAAAACCTGTACTCAAATTTAAAAATCGGAACAAAATGGGTAATTTTCTTGATAGGTACTACTTACAAAATTTAAGATCAGAAAAGCCATTCAAACAGACTTATAACTATAATCCCTAGTGAAAAAGAAACGCTCTGACATATGGTTTTAGCATAAAATTCTACCAGACTTTCAAAGAAGAGTTTACTCAAATATTCTTCAAATTATTACATAAATGAGAAACAGAAGGAACATTGACTAATTCATTTTAAAAGGGCACAGTTACCCCAATACCCAAACCACAGAAAGATTCAACAAAGAAAGAGAATTTATAGGTCAATCTCTCATATGAACATAGATGTAAAAATACTCAATAAAATACTTGCAAACCGAATGAAAGAAAACAAAAAGACCATCCACCATGACAATGAAGGTTTCATCCCAGAAATGCAGGAATGATTCAATATGCAAAAAATCATTGTAAACCACCATATAAACAATCTGAGAGATAAAACACATGGTCATCTCATTAGATGCAGAAAAGGTCTTTGACAAAATCTGACTTCATGATAAAAGACTTAGAGAGAGATTAACAATACAAGGGACATATCTATACATAATAAAGGCAGTTTCCAACAAGCCCATCATCCAACATCAGCTCAAATGGAAAGAAATTCAAAGCAATCCCACCAAAATTAGGAACAAGAAAAGATGTTCACACATACTCAATATAGTATTTGATGAATGAGCTAGAGCAGTAAGATAATTGATGGATATTGAGGACATACAAATTTGTTGTATGAGGCTGCTTGTTTCTCAGCTTCCCAGACTGCCAAAATAATCACACAGAAACCATATTATTTGCAATACTATTTGGCCAGTAGATTAAGTGTATTTCTGGCTAACTCATATCTTAAATTAACCCATCTCAGTTAATCTGTGTATCGCCATGTGGCTGTGGCTTACTGGGTAATGTTCCGGTGTCTGTCTCTGGTGGGGCTACATAGCTTCTCATGACTCCACCTTCTTTCTCCCAGCATTCAGTGTAGTTTCCCCCACCTACCTCTATTCTGCCCTGCCAGGCCCAAGACAGATTCTTTAATACCAATGGTATTCACAGCATACAGAGGGGAATCCTACATCACAAATTGGTAAGGAAGATATCAAAGTATTTTAATTTGCAGATGATAGTACATATAAATGACCTAAAAATTCCAGCAGGCAACTCCTATAAACGGTCTAGTCAAGTATCTGGATAAAAAATTAACTCACAAAAGTCAGTAACCCTTCTATTTACAAAGGACAAACAGACTGAGAAAGAAATCAAAGAAAGAACACCATTCACAATAGCCTCATATAATTTTCTTGAGATTACTCTAACCAAGCAAGTGAAAGACTTATATCATTAAATCTTCAAGCCTTTGAAGAAATAAATTAAAAAAGATATCAGAAGATGTAAAGAGCTCCCATTCTCATGGATTGAAAGGATTAGCTTAGTAAAACTGGCCCTCCTACCAAAAACAATTTATGAATGAAGTGCAATTCCCATCAAAATTCAATCCAATTTTTCACAGATCTTGAGAGGACAATTATTACATTATATGAAAAAACAAAAAACCAGGATAGCTAAAGCAATCCTGAACAATAAAATACCTTCTGGTAAAGAGCTCCCATTCTCATGGATTGAAAGGATTAGCTTAGTAAAACTGGCCCTCCTACCAAAAACAATTTATGAATGAAGTGCAATTCCCATCAAAATTCAATCCAATTTTTCACAGATCTTGAGAGGACAATTATTACATTATATGAAAAAACAAAAAACCAGGATAGCTAAAGCAATCCTGAACAATAAAATACCTTCTGGAGGTCTCACCATACCTGATTTCAAGTTGTATTGCAAAGCTATAGTAATAAAAACAGCATGAAATTGGCATGAAAACAGACATGTTGATCAATGGAATCAAGCTGAAAACCAAGACATAAATCCACACACCTGTGCACACCCAATTTTTGATAAATAATTAAGAAATACCCACTGACCAAGAGAAAGCATCTTCAACAAATGGTGCTGATCACACTGGTTGTTTGCATATAGAAGAATGCAAAAATACTTATGACCTAGCACAATCTCAACTCCAATTGAATCAGAGACCCTAACATAAAACCAAATATACTGAACCTGATAGAAGGAAAAGTGCAGAATAGCCTTGAACTCATTGGATCAGGTGAAAACTTCTGAACAGAGCACTAATAGTGTAAGTACTAAGAATAGCAACTAACGCACAGGACCTCATTAAACTGAGAGGCTTCTAAAAGGCAAAGGACTCTATCATTCAGACAAAGCACTAGTCTAAAGATTGGGAAATTTTTTCCAACTCTACATCTGATAGAAGACTGATAGCCAAAATACATAAAGAACTCAAGAAGCTAAATACCAAAAAAACAAACAACCCAATTTAAAAATGGGATGAAGCTATAAGCAGAGAATTCTCAATAGAGGAAACTCAAATAATTGAGAAACAAAAAATGTTTATAATCCTTAGCTATAAGGAAATGCAAATCAAAAACTACCTTGAATTGTATTTACACCTGTCAAAATGACTAAGATTAATAACATAAGTGTCAGCTCATACTGGTTAGGATGTGAAGCAAAGGAAACACTCCTCCATTGCTTGTGGGATTACAAACTTATGCAGCCACACTGAAAATAAATATGTTGTTTCCTCAGAAAGTTGGGAATCAATCAACCTCAAGATCCAGCTATACCACTCTTGGGCATATTTGCAAAGGACACTATTCAACCACAATGACACTTGCTCAAACATATTGATTGCTGCTCTATTTATAATAGCCAGAAAATAGAAACAACCTAAATGTCCCTAAACTGAAGGATGTATAAAGAAAATGTGTTATATTTACACAACAAAGTATATTTCTCTGTTTAAAAAAATAACATCCTGTAATTTCCATACAAATGGATGAAACTAGAAAAAAAAGCATCCTGAGTGAGGCAACCCAGAAAGATAAACAAGGTATGTATTCATGGTTACATCCAGTTTTGTTGAATGAGGCCGCTTGTTTGTTCCATACTGCTCAGCCCCCCAAATAACCATGCAGAAACTTTTATTAAATCATTTCTTGGCCTATTGCTCTAGCTTCTTATTGGCCAGCTCTTACATCTTAATTTAAACCATTTCTGTTAGTCTGTGTATTGCCACATGGCTGTGGCTTACAAGCAAGTTTCCATCTGGCATCTGTCTCTGGCGGGGCTATATAGTTTCTCTCTGACTCATCATACTCTCTCTATATATATCTCTTTCAGCCTGGCTATATTCTGTTAAGCCATTGGCCAAAAACAGCTTCTTTATTCATTAACCAATAAAAGCAACACATATACAGAAGGACTTCCCACACCATTTCCCATTTTCTTTTTAAATAAAAAGGAACGTTTTAACTTTAACATAGTAAAATTACATATAATAATATAGTTATCAAGCAAAAATTATAGTTACAATAGTTATAATATTTATATCTATTTTATCTTTTATCATAACTAAAGAGAACTATAACTATCTATTCTTCAACTCCATCAAAGACTCCAGAAAGATATAATATTACCTAAGAAAACAAGAAGTGATTTGTAAGTAACTTCCAAAACTCTAGAGTTGTCAGAGACATCTCGATGCCTGGACAGTCACCCAAAGTTCTTTTTTTTTTTGGTTTATCTTTTTAATTAAAAATTTCCATCTCCTCCCCTCCTCCTCCCCCTTCCCTCCCCTCCCCTCCACCCATACCCCCACTCCCTCCCTCTCCAGGCCAAGGAGCCATCAGGGTTCCCTACTCTATGTTAAGTCCAAGGTCCTCCCAACTCCCCCCCAGGTCCAGGAAGGTGATCAACCAAGCTGAGAAGGCTCCCACAGAGCCCGTCCATGCAGAAGAATCAGAGCCCAGCGCCATTGTCCTTGGCTTCTCTGTCAGCCCCCACCATCGGCCACATTCAGAGAGTCCGGTTTGGTCGCATGTTCCATCAGTCCCATTTCAAGTGGAGTTGGTGGTCTCCCGTTAGTTCTGTCCCACCGTCTCCATGGGTGAACGCACCCCTCACGGTCATGACTTTCTTTCTTATGTTCTCCTTCCTTCTGCTCCTCATCAGGACCTTGGGAGCTCAGTCCTGTGCTCCAATGTGGGGCTCAGTCATTTTCTTCATCCATCGCCAGGTGGAGGTTCTATGGTGATGTGCAAGAATTCATCAGTATGGCTATAGGATCTGGCCTTTTCTGGCTCCTTCACCTCAGCTGCCCAAGGAACTAGCTGGGGGCATCTCCCTGGAAACCCGGGAACCCCTCTAGAGTCAAGTTCTTGACAACCCTCAGATGGCTCCCTAAATTAAGATATATGCTTCCCTGCTCCCATATCCACCCTTCCTGTATCCGAAGCATCCCATTCCCCTGAGCTCTCTCCATTCTCCCCTTCACGCTTTTCTCTCCCCATCTCCCCTTGGCCCTGTCTCACCCCACCCCCAAGTTCCCAATTTTTGCCCTGCGGTGATCTTGTCTACTTCCAATATCCAGGAGCAAATGCAAATCAAAACAACTTTGAGATACCATCTTACACCTGTCAGATTGGCTAAAATCAAAAACACCAATAATAACCTTTGCTGGAGAGGTTGTGGGGTAAGGGGTACACTCATCCATTGCTGGTGGGAATGCATACTTGTGCAACCACTTTGGAAAGCAGTGTGGCGGTTTCTCAGGAAATTCGGGATCAACCTACCCCAGGACCCAGCAATTCCACTCTTGGGAATTTACCCAAGAGATGCCCAATCATACTACAAAAGCATCTGCTCAACTATGTTCATAGCAGCATTATTTGTAATACCCAGATCCTGGAAACAACCTAGATGCCCTTCAGTGGAAGAATGGATGAAGAAACTGTGGAATATATACATGTTAGAATACTACTCAGCGGTAAAAAAACAATGACTTCTTGAATTTTGCATGCAAATGGATGGAAATAGAAAACACTATTCTGAGTGAGGTAACCCAGACCCAAAAAGATGAACATGGGATGTACTCACTCATAATCGGTTTCTAGCCATAATTAAAGGACATCGAGCCTATCATTCGGGATCCCTGAGAAGATAGTAAGAAGGTGAACCCAAACAAAGTTCTTCTGTAACATTATGGGCACCCATCTTTTGCCTACAGGCCCATAGTATTTGGCAGATGTTTTAATGAAGCAGGAAATTTCAAAGACAGTTCTACCTATATTGGCAGTTTGTCAGTCACTTTCTTCTGTGTCCTGCAGAGTATCTGGCAGACTCTTTCATGATGCAGGAACCCCAAAGGACCATCTCAACTTTTAGTTCAGCAACCATTTTTCTATCAGTCCTATAAGTCCATTTTATGCAGCATAACAACAAGCAGTCTAGGCAATAGCAGTTTCTTGCTCAAATGGCTAGCAAACTCCATGAGGAGCCTCTTTGATGCCCTTCATCCTCTTGAAGTAGATTGGTCCTGCCAGGAGTACATGTGTCTCACTATCATGAAAAATCCTAAGATCTTAAAACATTTTAAATGCCATATTCTGTAGTTTTTGAAATGTTTGAAGAATACCTATCTAACTGAAATATATCTCTATATATCTAAAAAACCTAACTAACATGACTACAAGCTTGACTATTATAGATGACTCTCTATTAACCTATATTTCTTAATTATTCATTACTTTTTATTTTTTGTCAGAAACAGCTTCTTTATTCATTAACAAATAAAAGCAACACATATACAGAAAGACTTCCCACACAATTTCTCCTTTCTGTTTAAATAAAAGGAAGGTTTTAACTTTAACATAGCAAGATTAAATATAATAAAACAGGTATCAAGTAAGAATTATAGTTACAACATTTATATTTTTTATCTTTTATCATAACTAAGGAAAACTATAACTATTTATTCTTCAACTCCATCAAAGACTCCAGAAGGATATAATATTACCGAAGTAAACAGGAATTGTAGTATAAGCAACTTCTAAAACTCTAGAAATGACAGAGATATCTCATGCCTGAACAGTCTACCCAAAGTTCTTCTGTATCATTGAGGCATCCATATTCAGCCCACAGGCTTCACAAACACAATACACAATACCTTAATCAAGAGCAGAAATACACATAATAAAATGACATAAAATTTGTATCAAGTGACCAATTCAAAGTATTGATCTCTATACCATATCCCCCTTTAAATGTAAACATACATGTATAAACAATATTTGGGAATTTGGGTGTAGTTCTCTTCAAACTGCTTCCTGCTTTTTGTTGGGCAAAGTATCTTTAGAGGTGTTCATAGCAACCTTTTGGGGAGTGGTGGTCCATCGAACCGCATCAGCCTGGAATGAGTCCACAGGTTCTCATTCTCTGTGGAAACAAAAGAGGAACCTTTTCCCCAAGGCAACATATTCTTAGACTCAAATTTTGAAATCAAGAACCCATTAAAACATATTTACCTTAGCAGTCCCCAGAATCAAATGTTTCTCTACAGCCAAAATATTCAAAGAAAACACAATATACATAATCCAGACTTTTTATGTATATTCCATCTTTACATAACTTATTTTTTCTTACTTTATTACTTTTTCTATGAGGTTAATATTTATTTTATTATCTTTACTCCTTTAACATATGACTGTCTATACTCTTATATAACATTTATAATTATTCATTTATAAAAAATGTAATAACAGTTACTGTCTTTTTACTTTGTTTCTTTTCTCTCCCAAGACTACATACATTTTTAAAGACATACTGTGTCTCATTTAGAGGTCTTTTATGTCTGAATCTGTCCTATTGTGTATCTGAAACACTTTTCCATCCAGGAGTGCTTCTTTTTTATTGATTTTTATTGTACTTACATTTTTCTCTGCTCCCTTGATGTGGGAGAGTCTTCTGTTTGAGTTGATTTCATTGGTTAATAAAGAAACTGCCTTGGACCATTTGATAGGCCAGTCCTTAGGTGGGTGGAGTATACAGAACAGGATGCTGGGAGTGAGGCAGGTACTTCAGGCAGTTGCCATGCCTCTCCTCTCCAAGATGGATGCAGGTTAAGATCTCTCCTGGTAAGCCACCCTTCGTGGTGCTTACTTCGTGGTGCACAGATTACTAAATATGGGTTAAAGCAAGATGTGAGAATTAGTCAATAAGAGGATAGAACTAATGGGCCAGGCAGTGTTTAAATAAGTACTGTTTGTGTGTTGTTATTTTGGGGCATAAGCTTGCCAGGCGGCCAGGAGCTGGGCGGCAGGAACACAGCCCGCGTCTCATCACTACACTCCCTTCCTTGCCTCTCCCTCCCCCTCAACCCTCCCCCAAGATCCCCATGCTCCCAATTTACTCAGGAGTTCTTGTCTCTTTCTACTCCCCATGTAGATTAGATCTATGCAAGTCTCTCATAGTGTCCTCATTGTTATCTAAGTTCTCTGGGATTGTGGTTTGTAGGCTGGTTTTCTTTGCTTTATGTTTAAAAACCACCTATGAGTGAGTATATGTGATAATTGTCTTTCTGTGTCTGGGTTATCTCACTCAAAACAATGTTTTCTAGTTCCATCCATTTTCCTGCAAAATTCAAGATATTATTTTTTTCTGCTGTGTAGTACTCCCACAATCTACAGATTCAATGCAATGCACATCAAAATCCCAGAAAAATTCTTCATAGACCTTGAAAGAACAGTACTCAACTTCATATGGAAAAGCAAAAAAACTCAGGATAGCCAAAACAATCCTGTACAATAAAAGAACTCCTGGAGGTATCACAATCCTTGACTTCAAACTCTACTACAGAGCCACAGTACTGAAAACAGCCTGTTATTGGCGTAAGAACAGACAGGAGGACCAATGGAACTGAATCGAAGACCCAGATATTAATCCACATACCTTCTAACACATGATTTTTGACAAAGAAGCAAAAATCAAATGCAAGAAAGAAAGCATATTTAACAGATGGTGCTGGCATAACTGGATATCAACATGTAGAAGAATGAAAAAAGACCCATACCTATCACCATGCACAAAACTCAAGTCCAAATGAACCAAAGACCTCAACATAAAGCCAGCCACACTGAACCTTATAGAAGAGAAAGTGAGAAGTACACTTGAATACCTTGGCACAGGAGACCACTTCTTAAATAGGAGCACTTCTTAAAATGCTAAGTGACATTACTAGGACAAAGGCTTCTTTGCCTTTTGGTTCTTCCCAGTCTAACATGTTGGAGGTCCATTCATTGCCTTTGAGAGCTATTCTCTCCACCCCAGATCCAGGGTCAGTTCACAAGATCTGTATTGCCATTAATCAAGTTGTAGCACTTTGTTCACAAACCCCATTTAAATGCTCCATAGCTGGACCTCCTAAAAGAGTCAGAATTTGGGCTGGCAGCACGGGGGCTGCCATTTCAAAACCATGCAGGGTGGTTTTTTTTTCTGCTACTACTGAATCAGAATGACTTCTCTTAAAGGGGCTGTGGCATGTTGCCAGCAAAGAGAACAAGACACTGTTTTAAACTCTGGCCGTGTGTGTGTGTGTGTGTGTGTGTGTGTGTGTGTGTGCGTGTGTCTAGAATTCTTTTTCAAGGCCTTTCAGATTTTTCGTAGATTTAGTTGGCTACATGGGGTGCCAATTTGTTGGGAGAGGCCACTTGTTTGTTTTTGGCTGATCAGTCCTAAAGTAACCACACAGAAACTCTATTAATAATTTAACCCATTTCTATTCATCTGTGTATTGCCATGTGGCTGTGGCTTACTGTCAAGGTTCCACCTGGCGTCTGTCTCTAGTGGGGGCTACATGGCTTCTCTCTGACTCTGCCTATTCTCTCTCTATATATCTCTTTCAGCATGGCTATATTCTGTTAAACCATTGGCTGAAAGCATCTTCTTTATTCATTAACCAATAAAAGCAACACATATACAGAAGGACTTCCAATACTACATTTGAGATATTGGCCAAAGGAGCCTCATGTAAATCCCCAAACAACCCAGACTGTTGCAAAGACAGTAGGTTGTTCTCCACAAATAGACAGCAAGACAACACCCATATAACTCATTGAACTTGGAGAGGTCAAGCTGGTGCCTACTTAGAACCTTCACTCCTATGTTCTGGTGTCTTTGGTTTAGGAAGGTACTCTTCAGGTTACCAAAAGGATAACACAAACACCAGCCCAGACACAAAACTTTTGATCTACAATTTGTCTTTTCTATAAAATATGCTAAGGCAATAGTGGCATAAAACACATGGGAGTAATCAACCAACATCTGATTTGACTTAAGGACCACTCCATGAAGTGGTTTCCATACCCAACACTACTTGGATGATCAATTACTAGAGAATAGATAGCCCAGAGACCTAGGATAAAACCAAATACTTCTAGTCTTTAAAAAATAGTTGAAAATTATTTCTAATGATTCTACTACACTAAAAGATTAGTGCCTTATTTAGCTATCATCAGGGAAGCTTGCTCCTGCAGCAAACACAGAGACCCAGAGAGAAATTACACAGAGAGTTGCACATAGAGTGAGACTTTGGAACACATAACTCTAAATGGGATGCTCTATCGAATCCCACTCCTCAGAGCTCAGGGAACCCCACAGAATAAGAGGCAGAAAGAGCATAAGAGCCATAGGGTATGGAGGACACCAGGAGAAAATGATCCTCTAAATCAAAGCTAACATGAACTCACAGAGACTGAAGTAGCAAGCACAGGAATGACATGGGTCTGCATTGGGCCCCCTCCATATGCAGACCCATATATATATATATATATATATATATATATATATATATATATATGGTCATACATACATTTTTATGGAACTCTTAATATATGAACAAGTGGGTCTCTGATTCTTAGGCTTTCTCTTGGGCCTCTTTTATTTTCATGGTGGTCTTATACAACTTCCATGTGATAGTTTTTGTTTTATATTACTATATTTTGTTGTGTTTGGTTGTTATCCCTTAGAAGCTGTTCTAAGGAGAGACAAAAAAGGAGTAGATCTGAATGGGAGGGGAAAGTGGGGGGAGGAACTGGAGTACAGGAGTAGAGGAACTAGAACCAGAGTAGGAGTAGAAGGAGAGAGGGAAAACTCTATTTAGGATACATTATAAAAGGGAAGAATTTGTTTTTAATAAAAGGTAGGGGAGAGAGAGAGAAAGTCCCCATAAAGCCTGTCACTCCTGCCATTATCCAAAGTGGAAAAAAACAATTGAAGTGTATTCTTGTAGTTAGAGTCACCACAGATGTGTAGTTTATATGGCAACCAGGCTACATTATATATTACTCATGGATCAACTGGGAACTAGAAAGTTACACAGCAGTGCAAACTGGGAAGGTTTAATAGAAATAACAATTGTTTGCTTTATTAGTCTTTTCCTGAATCTCTTGCCATTTAATATTGTTTATGCATTTCCATGCTGCTTTTAATCTTTGTTTCTCACTTTAGACATTTTACTTCCCTCAAATGCTAATAATTTTTCAACATTCTACACATTCTCAGTGTAGGACTGAATTCTCTCCAGTGTCTTCAGAGGAAAGGATGCTCTTCGTGAGTGGTGTCAGTTCAATACAAATGAGGGTGAGCCTGAAGGCAACTTTGGTCCTACACCTGAGGCAGTTGTTTTCAAGATCAGGGAGTTCTAGCACTTCTGGGATTTGGCTTTTAAAACTGTATTCAAACTGAGTCCGTTGCTATAATTAAAAAACAAAAACATTCTGACCAAAAGCAACTTAAGGCAACAATAAATTTATTTGGCTTAAAGTTCCAGGTCCCCTTCCTATAGCAATTAATAATCAAGATAATCTCTCACAGACATGTCCACAGACCTACCTGACAAAGACCATTACTCAACTGTTTTTCTAGGTGAGTCTAAGCTGTGTAAAGTTGACAGTTAACACTAACTTGACAGTCATTTTAATCAACTTAGAGCAATTCTCCAATATCATGAAAGCTTTGGATGAAGAGTCCCTGGATAGGTACCAGATCCAGATGGACCATGCAGGCCTGTCTTCTCAGAGGTGGGTACCAGGCTTATGAAAGTGTATGGCATGACAGTGGCCTCGTAGGTTATGGATATGGATGGTTTACAGACACAGTGGTGGAGGCCAGGATAGTTATGACTGCTATTCAGGAGGAAATTACAGAGACAGTCACAATAACTAAGATGAGGCGTGGACTTGTAATGTAGATGCATAATGGGCATCACTTCTGATCCAGGATTGCCTTCTTAAATTTCTTGCTTATAACGTGTTTTGGAGCTGTGTCTAACTCTTTGTTTCAGTACATCAAGTTCTTTTTTGAACTGAGATCCCCAGGTAGCTTGTTAAAAGCCTTGAGACAGCTTTGTGTGCTCTTTAAACACATTTTGAAAAATCCTCATCCAAAGACAAATTCTGAGACATTTGTAGATTCTTAATATTTATTCATTCATCAGAACTTTTGTTTGGCCTTTCAGAACTATTGCTTCTGGCAAATAAAAGTTTAAGCAGATTGATGCTTTTGAAATTGATATGTGTCTAGAAGCAATAAAAAGCCTTGTGCAGTGTGGTTAATATAGGCAGAAAATAAAGTAATTATTTCTGAATGTACCTACAATGGGGCTCTGGGAACAAGAAATGCTTCTCAATCACTATCACCGTCCTAATAGTATAGAAGAGCTTCTTTAGAATATTTGTAAATGTTATGTTTTAACACTGGAAGATATTTAGTCATGTCTTAAACAAATGGATAAAAAAAGAAATTACTCAGGGGTAAAGGACACTAAAGAATATAGGAATAACATATTGGGACTAGAATCTTCTAGGGCTAAGGAAGGCCTCCAAAGAGGAAACAAGTGTGGAAGATTCTGTCATCCCCATGGAGGACTGATGATGAGAATTAAACCCTACTGGAAAGGATGCAGCTCTGCTGCCCAGATGGTGGGGACCTTATTGAAATACTATAAGGACTATGTGCCTATTCATATAGGGGAAGCTGCCCCTGGAAAGACACTCTGCTGAAGAAGCATAGAGAAGGTAATTATTAGAATATTGTCTTGGGAAGTTGCCCCATGAGTTGACAGAAGCTTCTCAGAGGTTGCCCATCCTGTGAGTCAAGTTACTAATATACAAAATTGGCAAAGAGCATGAATAGGGACCAGAAAATAAGTTCATCCTCATTCCCTCTAGTACTCTCTATAGATATGGCTTAACTTCAAACAAGCTAGCAAGAAGGAAGTGTTTAGTGTGTCTTAAACTGGCAATGAATGTGGATTTGGAACTGAAGTATGGATGTAACTGGCACATACACACAAGAAACAGCCATTGCCAGCTATGTACAAACCAGACAGAAAGTACAGAAATTAGAAGCAAAATGGAAAAATCAAACGAAACTAAACAACCTACACAACAGATTAGTATAGCTGGAGAGGAAATCAGTGTAAAGAGGTAAGAGTGAGTAGAAAAGCTGGGGGCTGGGCACGGAGGTGATGTGCTCTGCTGTACAAAAGGAGCATCAGCTTCCATGTGGAAAACTGAAAACTGAGCAGGGATAGTAAGTGGAGCGAAGCTGCAGCCCACTGCCTAGATCATCTCTGAAGCACACACAGGAAAAGAAAATGGCAACTCAGATCATACAACAAGAGAAGGAAGCTGCAAATAACAAGCATGAGGCTTCAGAACAAGGAGATAACATTGCCAATAATCACACACACACACACACACACACACACACACACACACACACACGCATGCACACACAGAGATACAACAATGAAGGGGATTTAGCAGGGAGGCTAATTTGATCAACAGACTCCAGAAGCAATAAATTAGAAAATATAATTTAAAAGGCAAACCCCATAAAACATAAAGAAAAAGCTACAGAAATAAATCTATCAAAGGAATATGACTATACTTTATAAAGAAAATGGTATAGTAATAACTAAAACTTTTTTGTTGACTAACATAAAACCTGTGTACATAGAGATTTCCTTTATGTTCATAAATGAGGACTCTAATCAATACTTTAAGTGATCCATTAAAAAATTAGTGATCCATTAAAAAAACTAGGGGCTGGAGAGATGGCTTAGTAGATAAAAGTGCTTGTTGTGCCAGCCTGAAGGCCTATTGTGGGTTTGCACACAACATCTCATATAAAGTGGAAGGCATGAAACAACTCCATAGAGATGTCCTCTTGTCCTCTGACCACCATATGTGTGCACTGACACACACACACACACACACACACACACACACACACACACACGTCCATACACACACACACACACTCACACACAATAATAAAAACAAGGTAAAGTGAAAGAAAAGAAAATTAGTCAATCAATTGTATGAAAGCCATGTTTAGAGAATTGTTCATATGTGTAAATAAGAGTCTTACTACTTCACTCTTACATATGTAGCAAAAATAGAATGATGAAAATGCTTAGAAGAAAGCTTCTAAAGTGTAAGAAAAAGTCAAAGCTTCCAGAAACAGAAATAAAGCTAACAGATTAAAGAAAAATTTGATACCCCTAAGAAAAGGAAAGGGTAAACTAGAAATATGTCATGAAAATTAAACATATAATAGATGAAAATAAAACTTCAACAACAGGTAGAAAGAAAAGTTAAAGAAATTTCCCAATAAGTAGAACAAATAGTCTTTTTCTTAAAACCCACAAATAACAACAAAGAAACAAAAGAAGAGAAAGAAGATAAGACTGTCAGGACCGGAAGTTTTCCGAAGGGAAATGGCACTGTTCAAAGCTACGGGCCATCTTATATTTCTTTGGTAAAAGGAGACCATTGTAAAGATATAAACACAACACAGACTCCAGAGAAAAAGCAGAATTCAAAAAACAGAGTATATGTAAATGTTTGAAAGTTCAAATGCCATATTTTTTTCATAAAATTGAAATTATAAAGCAATAAGTGAAGAAAAAATAAGCCCAGAAGGAAGGGATAAATGTTCAAAACTAGCCTTTAAAGAAACATGCACATTTAAAAAAAACACCCCTTAGGCTGTTTTGTGCTTTCAGTCCAATAAATAGGATTTCTCCACCGCTGAAACTATTTTGCAAAGTACTGAGTTTTCCATGCATTGACAATTCTGAAATGGGCTCTGTGGGAACAGACAGATGTACAGTTCCTGCTGGACAATTTTATGTTGCTTGTGACTATACATTCAAGTTAAAAATGGTAAATATTATTTAACAATATGTAAAAGGAATATTAAACCTTACCCAGAATAATAATGAGACATGAGAATATTTCTTCAGGGAATCTGCTAATCAGACTATCCAAAAGTTCTACCTACTTATTACCCTCTATAATGATTAATAAATATTTATTACTATTATGATAATATATAGTCTTAGAGTATTAAAATAGTAATGTACTTCCTTTACTTTTAAATAACTTAATTTGTTATTTAGGACTTTTGAGCTTCCAGTGTTGTTATTATGTGGGGTTGATATTTGAGGTCAATATCCCATTTTGTTACATTGTTCTGGGAAAGGCCAAATAGAAGCAGCCATCACTGTTTTTCATCAGCGGGGTGTTCCCACAGAAATTAGAACTCTCCATTTTCTTCCACATGTGAGGTAGGAAGTCACAGATGGTCAGAGTAGGGTAAGCGTCCTTCCTTCTGTGTGTGTATGATACATAACACTGATGTAGGTGTGTCTTCTATCTATCTGATGATTTCATTGGTTAATAAAGAAACTGCTTGGCCTGATAGGTCAGAACATAGGTGGGTGGAGTAGACAGAACAGGATGCTGGGAGTGAGGCCGATGCTTCAAGCAGATGCCATGCCTCTGCTCTCTGGGACAGACGCCATGGAGCCAGCCACCAGGTCAGACATGCTGAATCTTTCTCAGTAAGACACCACCTCGTGGTGCTACACACATTACTAAATATGGGTTAAAGCAAGATGTGAGAATTAGCTAATAAGAGGCTGAAACTAATGGGCCAGGCAGTGTTTAAAAGAATACAGTTTGTGTGTAATTATTTTGGGTGTAAAGCTAGCCGTCCGGGAGCTGGGTGGGACAAAAAGCAGGCCTGCTCGCCTCATCATTACAGAGTCTCATCACTACATAACACTAGTGAAATTTCCTCTTGAAACGGAGTGCTTTCTAAGCATGATTTAAAAATCACTATCCCATTTCTTCTCTTCCAGAATCACAAGGCCATTTCTGTGGGTCCTTGTGCATAAAATGCTGCAGAGATTTCTAGAGGTAAATCCCATAAAAATGTGAGATTTTCTGTAAGGTTATGGATCCCAGGACTTTCTCCTTCTTGTACCTTCCCTAGCCTCTATACCTTTGTCAAGGTTATCATTCACATACATTGCTTTGGATAATCAGAATTTAGATGTGGTTATTTATATTCTCCTGTCTGTCTGGATTTCAGAGTGATGGCCTGTTGCAGGACCTCAACTCTCTGATGAGGCTGTTGGCTTTTAGTAAGGAGGTTTTGCCTTACTCTGAAGGTGGGCTTGACTGTTAGCAAGTTTTCTTAGGGCCAATAAACACCATCAGAATAGCATTTCATAGAGTTTGATTCTGCTTTGGCTATACTCCACTTTTTAAAAATTTTAAATTGCATAGTGGCTGTGTATTGGTTGACTAACAGGAAAACAAATTCTTTTATGCATCTATGTGGAATGAGCTTCATTGGCTTAACATTCAGTCACCAGGAAAAGCCTACACTTGTCATAAGTTTTCACATGAAATAGTTCTATTTACAACATTGTTCTTTTCAAATCTTTGTCATCTTAAAAAAAACCTGAGGCCTCTGGGTTTTCCCAGTTCTGGTTCCCCATAGAAAAGGGGAAGGAAGGCTTGTAGGAGCCAGAGGGATTGAGAACACAGTCCAGAGACTCAACTAATCTAGGCTCATAGGAACTCACAGAGACTGAAATGGCAATCATGGACTCTGGATGTTCCTCTACATATGTTATGGTTGTGTAGGTCCTTTGCATGTGTTATGATTGTGTAGGTTGGTGTTGTGTCTTGTGGGACTCCTAACAGTGGGAGTGAAGATGTCTCTGACTTGCTTTTATGACCCCTTTCCTCCTACTGGGTTGGCTTGTTGAGTCTCCATATGAGGGTTTAATCTTGTAACTTGTTATTCCATGTTTGGTTGAAATCCTGGGGAGGCATGCCCCCCCCCCCCTCAGCAGAACAGAGGAGGAATGCATCTGGATCAAGGGAAAATGCGAGGTTGGGGAAGGAACTGGGAGGAGTAGAGGGAGGGGAAACTGAGGTGGGGTTATAATGTATGAGAGAAGAATTTTAAAAAAAGAATTACTGAGGCATTGGAAAGGATGACAGTGACTTATCTTTTACAAGTTCCTGATTGCTACTTTAGACAATCTTCACCATGCCCTGTGTCCACTATGTACTTTCCACAGTGATGATGCTCAGCTTCTATTTCTCTGCTGAAATTTGAACACTACAGACTGAGTACCCACTGTTCTATTTTATAAGAGAAGTGGAGAAATTTCACATTTGTCCATTTCCCCCAAGACCACACTTTTGTACACCAACAGTGACTGCGTAGAACTCTGATCTATCTATGTCTCCTGTACTGACATTTCATTCATATTTTAATAAATAAAGCTTGCCTGAGGATCAGAAAAGTGTAATAGCCACACTGGCCAGCCATATAGACCAGTCAGAAGTGACACATACCTTTAATCCAGTAGCTACAATAACACATACTTTTAAATACCAGTAGCCACAAAGGCACACACCTTTAATCCCAGTAGCCACACTAACTTGTCATAGACACCAGGTGGTGGTGGTGCACACTAAATTAAGATTTAGTTCTTAATCCCAGAACTAAAATGGGAGGAGACAGCTCTCAGTCTGTCTCATTCTGAGGTTTCCTGGAGAAAGTATCACCATTTTCAGACTGAGGGCAAGCTAAGAACCAGTAGCTGGTGGCTTTGCTTTTTGATCTTCAGGTTGAACCTCAATATCCATATCTGATTTTTTTAATCATGCTTCACCCTCCTGTAATGATCACTTCCAGACTACTGCACAGTCCAACAACCCAGACTGTGGTTATATTAAAGACAAGTACAGCAAATTTGCTTTCGCACATCTTAATTATTTATTTATGGTTCTAAAATGATTCAGCATGCCAAACTCTACCTATGGGGAAATAGAAGTGACTATAGAAAACTGAAGTGAGGTTTGAAAACAATCCTATTGGTTGCATCCAGCTCAGTTTGGTTTTGTCAAACAGGGTTTGGATACTTGCTCATTGTAACAGAAGGAGCTGCAACTTCTTGGCATAGATTAGGTAATGTACTGTTTCACACTGAGTAAAAGTACAGTTCACAGTGTATGGGGACAACTTCAAGTCAAACTAACAGACATCTAGACAACTGTAGGCCAAACTTCACACCATAGAACAACAAATCCCCTTTCTATCTGACAAGATTTTTGACATAAATAATGTCAAAAGGCCTTACATTCTTGTCATGGATAGCATTCTCTACCAGGTGCTAGTTTTGTTGTTTTCTGAGCCTAAGAGGAAAGAGAGTCTCTTGATTTTTTTTTGGTAGCTCTTAGACACCTCCTCCTACTTTAGTAGCTAACTACCTTCTAGTAGGTAGTGATGATAGAGACAAAAATTTCTCTTCAAAAAATAACAGGTGACTGTAGATTGTGAGTGGATGAACTTGACACGTTTGCTATTCTACATTTTCTTCACTTTTCTGTATCAGTTTCCCTTTTATTTTAGAAATTTAAGTTCATACACAGTAAGTCCTAGACTATATTTTAGTCATCATCCAATCTTTGACATCTTCTGCTATTCATGCCCCATGACAGATGATCAAAAATACCTCGAGTGATTAATAGTGATGAGATATTTTTAATGGCAAAGTGGGAATGCTTATATGCATGTATAAAACAAAAAAAATAGCATACACCATGGAGTGCTAATTAATGTTCACTCTCTTCCCACATTTCAATCATTTTAGGATTAACTTTGGGATTAGTAATGAAAATTTGGATACATTCTCCCTAGAGACATTACTCAAAAAAATTCAATTCTCCAAGTCAAACATGCTTCACAAGAATTTTAATCCTGTCCTCCAAGGAATTAATCCACAGATTGCATGATTCTTGTTAAATGAATTATAAATAAGCCTCCAAAGCAAAACTAATTTACTTCTCTGTAGTACTCATGGCTTCCATTAGTTTCTTTCCAAGATTAAAAAAATATTAATTTGCTAGATTATATTCTTCTCACAAGAGAAATATGTCAATGTCACACTCTCTGAGGTCTACATAGTGCTGTCATTGTAAAACACACTCTTAAGACCTTCCAGTCATGTGTCGATTCATTATAGTTCACTAGAAAATGTGTTCTGCTTATCTTCACCATCAGCAACTGGTGATAGTACATTTTTAAAAAGAATAAATAACAACTGAACCTATGAGCTGTTTTCTAGGTAGAATGCTATCTAATTTTTATATGTATTTTAATACAGGGATTTTTAATCCTAAGGTTTTACTAGCATTAAGTTTTCACTTACAAACCTTTTGATAAATTCTGACAGAGAATAAAGGAGATATGGGTTTTTTTTAAAGGAAAAATTACATAGAATTTTAAATTTAATACTTTTAAATGTTTTTACCTTACCCAATATGCTGGTAAAGCAAACATCCATTTTCTTGCACTTTTGGTAATGATAGAAGAGCTGGATTGGGAATATAGTTCATTAATGACTATCAAAATATATGTATGACGTAGCAAATATATGTAATATAGTGAAAGTAATTATAAATCATGTTCTTGCCATAGCTTTACCTGTTTGAGACAAGAATGAATCTCTTCTGCCTTAAACTTGCTGTACTGAGAGAATTCTTATCTGAGGAAGCCAAGGAACAGCTGTTTGCTGAGGGATCACAGCAGGAGAATAAACACAGCCGTCTGGTCAAGGGGTATTTTTCACTCTTGTGCAACTTGTTTCCTCAATATTTTTGTCTTCTGTTGTGGACTATGAAGTGTGTGTGTGTGAGAGAGTAAACATCAGATGATCACTCTTCCTCTCTTTGCATGAGAAACGACACTTCAAGGCATATTAGTGATTCATATATTCTGCACACTGTGCAACACAATTCTTTATTGAACAAAATGAATCTGAACTAAGAACATGATTTGAGTTTACTTTCCTCATTAATCAAAAGAACAACATAACAAGATGGGATTATTTCTTTTCAATGAGTGATCCCTGATTTTCCTGTTTTTGTGGTCTTCTGTTTCACAGCATACCTTTACTGCATGCTGTCCATAATTACATTTTAATAATAATCTGGATGATAGATGAATAAACCATAGGACCAGTGATTGGAAAAAGATTCGAGAGATGCAAGTTTTCAGGAGTTTAAATATTTCAGAGAAGTCATGTGTAGAAAAAAACCATGAAAATGAGCAAAAAGCTTAACAGTGACAATGGCCATTGGATTTGGAAATTAGGTGTGTTTTGGTGGAAGAGCAACTAGGTTAGGAACCACATTAGAAAATACATCTATTGATTACTATTTATTCCCTCAAACTTTCTAAACCTAGTTAGAAATTTGTTTTGTATAGAGTAAGTGGTGTGCATTTCTTTGAATTTGGACAGCACTTGAAATAATGCCTATGGTATTTTAAAAATATTTTATTTGGGGTGTAGGAGGCTATTCTTTCAATGTGTTGCTTTCATTGGTTGAATAAAGAGACTGTTTTGGCCTTTTGATAGGGCAGCCTTTAGGTGGGTGGAGTAGACAGAACAGGATGCTGGGAAGAAGGGAAGTGTGGCAGACATCATGATTCTCCTGCCTGAGATGAATGCTGGTTAGACTCATCCAGGTAAGCCACAGTCAAGTGGCAATACAGATTATTAGAAATGGGTTAATCAAGATGTGAGAGTTAGCCAATAAGAGGCTAGAGCTAATGGGCCAGGCAGTGTTTAAATGAATACAGTTTCTGTGTAATTATTTTGGTGCTAAGCTAGCCGGACAGCAGGACACAGCCTGCCACTCTCCTCACATTTTTGGAGGTTAGATTAGGGTTGCAGAGAATGCTGACAAACAATGTTTGTGAGATAATTACTGATTTGGGGTAGACATTATTATCTATACTATATATAAAGATGTAAATAAGACAAAAATGTTGAACACATATCCTATATATAAGGTATAATGTTGTTTTACCTACAGTGGTAATCACCTCTCCTTTCTTTCATCCTGATTATGTGAAAAGAAATTAATACCTGGGCTACAGACTCAATGAAGAGAAGCAATATACATTCAAACCATAAATGGTGCTAAAGGGATATAACGACCCTGGCACCATTCTGATTTTATACCTGCAAGCCACTGACTTGTTTCTTTCCTGAGACAAAGACCATTCTGAGCACCAAGCTTTATCTCAGACAAACAAAAAGAATACGATTGATAAGGTAGCATCAATAACAGCAATATTCCAAATTCTTTTTAAAAAATAGGGCCATGAAGATGGTCTCAGGAAACAATCTTTCCATATGCCATTAGACAAGCAAAAAAACTAGACAAAAAAAGAGGCATTGACATTGTTAATCAGTAAGTGAAGGATAATGGTTCTTGGGTGATTAGAAACAAATGATTTGGGCCCAGGCTACCTCCTTGAGAGTTTCCAAGATGTGGGCCAGTGGATCAAAATTCAGAAGAGTTCTAGAAGACTCCCCAAATGGAAGAATAGGAGCTGAGGATCAGATCAGCTGAAGGTGGCAGGACATTTTACAGGAAAGGTGATACTGAAACAGAGGGATTAAAATTAAACACAAAATCAACAGTCTAAGGCTGGGAATGAATATTCTTACAAGACAACTACAAGATCTAGTTATTTACTGAAATTTCCTAAGCACACAGAAGGAATTTGCATCAATACTGAGGCAAAATTAGCTTTAGCCTAAAAGCTGTTTTTAACATGTTTAGCATATTTTAATTATAATGCATCAAAAGGTCAAACTGCTTTCAAGAAACTCAGTTGAAGCAAAACAAAAATCAAAATATTTATAAATAGATGAAAATGTTGCTGGATAATTAAAAGTTATCAAACCTGTCCCTTCAAGGCTCAGGAATCTCTGTGAAGAGGAGGGAAAAAGATTTTAAGAGCTAGAGGTAAAAGATGACTCCAAGTAAACAGTGTCTTCTGGACACAACAGGACAGATGAACATACGAATCCACAGAGACAGTGGCAGCATACATTAAATGTGCACAGGTCCAAGTTAGATGAGGTCCCAGTACAGAGAGTGGAAAGTGGACATGGGTTTTACACCTAACCAACAAGCTATCTACAACTGATACATTTTAGCAAAGAAAAATTTAGTCTCATCGAATATATCTGGCACATATCTGGGTAGTTACTATGCCCAGTTGGCTAACTCAAAATGAACTCAATGATGGTTTTTGGAAATTTTGTTTCGTTTTGCCTTTTTCCCCCTGGGGAATAGAGTATTCTTTGTCTGTTTTGATTTCAGTTCTAATGTTTTTGTGAGTGTTTTGTTTCTTGTTACTTTTTATGTATAATTTTATTTTCAGGGAAAGAAAACATAAAGTTGGGTGGGTAAGAAAGTGGGGAGGATCTGGGAGGAGTTGAGAGAGAAGAAAAACATGATCATAATATATTCTATGGAAAAAGTTTTTAAAAGTTACCCTATAAAAAAAGAAACAATAAAATACAACCTGTGATGAGAAGATGAAAATCAATTAATCAAAAGTACCCACTAATTTTACATTTGGGAAACAAATTAAAAAGTTCATTATAAAATATCTTATATATTCACAAAAGTAGAGAGTAGAAAGATATAAAAAGACATAAGTTGGACAGTTAGGCAAGCACTCTATGAGTAGAACTATATCTCAAGCTCCCTAGTTGGATATATATAGAGGTGAAAATAATAATATATCTAATTACATGTATAATGATTGGGTATATGCTTTGCAGAAGTACACACAGAATCAGAAAGTTTCTAAATTGAAACCTAGAAGAAAAAATGGAAGGTTAGTCTGTGCTATATCCTGAGTCCTAGACTATCTTGGACTAGAGTGAGATTATGTTTTAGAAAACAATTTAAAAATTCAAGGAAACAAAAGCCAAGAAAAATAAAATTCCACAAGGAAAACTATGTTGAAAAACATTAATAAACAATAATTTACACAGTGACAAAAAAGAATAATTATTGTTATCAAGATATCAGTTCTATCCAACTTGCTCTGTAGATTCAGCAGGCTGTCGCTCAAAATGCTAGCAAAATTAATGTCGATACCAAATGCTTTTGTTTTTAAAATTTGAGTATAATACAGATTGGAAAAGAAGAAGTGAAACTTTTGCTATTTATAGAGGACAGCCACAGAGATTGATGCTCTACACAAAACAAATTATAAAACTCATGAGTATAGCTGTTCATCTCTACAATCCCAGAATTTACAGAATGAGGCAGGAGGATTGTGATTTTAAGGCCATCATATCTAATTAGAAAGACCCATTTACCAAAAGCAAACAAAAACTATGAACTAAGGCAATTTAGCAAGATTATATAATAAAACATATTATACATAAACCAATTATTCATTTGTCTTAACAGTTTAAAATCAAAACTAAAAATTATTTCATTTACAGTAACATTAAAATTCATACTTAAAAATACTTAACAATATATCTAACATAATACAAGTAAGCCTGTATTTTGAAAATCAAAAATTGTTGAGACCAAAAAGATTTTAACAAATGGAATTATGTGCACTTATTGGTCTAAAATGTAAATATCATTTTAATGACAATTCTTTGTTATAAAAGGAGGAGAGGTGGGCCGATTCCCACTGCCTGCCTCCCGGCTATCTTTACCGGAAATAATTTCACAGAAACTGTATTCATTTAAACACTGCCTGGCCCGTTATATTTAGCCTCTTCTTGGCTAACTCTCACATCTTAATTAACCCGTTTCTAATAATCTGCATATCACCACGTGACTGTGGCTTACTGGGATGAGTCTAACCTACGTCCATCTCAGAGAGGAGAGCTATGGTGTTTGCCTGACTCTGCTTTCTTTCTCCCAGCATTCTGTTCGGTCTACTCCACCTATCTAACTCTGCCCTATTAAAAAGCCAAGGCAGTTTCTTTATTTAAGCAATGAAAATAACACATAGACAGATGACCCTCCTACACCAATTCTCCTCATATTTATCTACATACTTAGTAATTTTCAAAGTATTAACATGTCATGTTTTAAAATAGAAAATGATAGTGTGATTCTTAGTTTCATATTCAACACAGATGGTCTAGAGTAGCCAAGACAATCTTGAAAAATAACAATGTTGGATGACTAAGACTACCTCATATAAATTTTACTAAAAAGATCCAATTTTCAAGGCAATATAGTATTGGCATTTTTCGGAAAGGATAGACAAGAAAAGTTGGAAATTGTAAATCAACAGTAGAGCCATATGTATATCATAACTGATTTAAACAAAGTACAAAGGCAATTTGTTGGACAAAGCATTGCATTTTCTATAATGGTATTTGAATAATTAATATATATTCATCTATATTTACATATACTTAATTGAATATATATGGAAACTTAAGATACATTACACCATATAAGGCATAAACTGCAAGTAAGTATTAGACCAAGAGAAAATTCTTAAAAGTGTAAAACTTTCAGAAGTAAATCATTGGAGAAAAATCATTGCAATGTTACAGAAACAAAGATTTCTTAGATATAGCATTAAACATATGCCTCTTCAATGAGAAAAAATATAAATTGGGCTTCATCAAAACTTAAAGCTTATATTCTTAAAAGCATTGTAAGGGCTAGGAATGTAGCTTGGTAAGGAGAGTGTTTGCCTAGCATGTTCAATGCCCTGGCTTCAGTCCTAAGGACTACATAAACCAGGTGTGGTAGCAAATCCCTGAAATTCCAGTTCCTGTGAGATGAAGCCAAGAGTATCAGTATAATAAATAACTTGGCCAAGTCATGAGAGGAAAGTAACTACAACTATCTAGTCTTCAACCCCATCAAAGACCTGAGAAGGGAAATAATATTACTTGAGTAAGCAGGAAGAGCAATCAAGCAACTTGCAAAATATGCAAACAATGACAGAGACACCTGGCTACCTGGACAATCACCCAAAGTCTCATTTGCAATGTTGGAGCAACCAACTTTGGCTAAGGTCTAGAGTAACAGACAGACCATTGTCAGAGGCAGAAATTTTTCTAATTCATTTTACCCTGTCTTGGTAGTCTTTTTTTTCTTATATCCTGCTTGTCTTGTCCAGACATCATACATTTTGTCAGTGGTCGATGCATGATCAGTTCCTTGCCTAAAGGCCAGTTTTGCCAAGAATAAAACAAGCTTCAAGTAGAGTGTCTTCAGTGTTCAACATTTTCTCATTCTCGGTGCTGCCAGGAGCAATTGTGTCTCAGGTCAGCAGAACCCTAAGTTATTTTAAAGCCAAATTCTACAGCTCTTTGAAGTGGTTGAAGATTATCTATGTAGAATACAATTTCTATGTATCTAAAGAACCTGATTAGTCTAACTATAAGTATGACAAACATGGATGACTATTGACCTATACATCTTAATAACTATATGACTTAAATACTAAGACTTTATATGAGAATATTAAGCAATCTTTAAACAACTGTGCAACAAATGAGGACAATGACCTCAATATGTAAACAATGTATAAGTATTTTGATCAGAAGTAGGAATGTAATATTGCAATATGATAAATATATCTTAAAATTGTATCAATAAACAAAACATCTTAAGCAGAGGGAGAAGCATGCATGCAAACAATATGACAAAATAGTATATAAATATTGTAGCCAAAAATAGGAACATGTTCAATATAATTTAAGTTTGTAGCAATATACAAGAATCTATACTAATGTAAATTGCCTATATACTAGCTCACAATTATTCACTCCATTACTCACTATTATTATTAGTGTGAGTAAACTCACATGAATCTATTATCCCATTCAATTTCTTTTTTTAAAAGAGATCCCTGAGCTTACCTAATCTGTCTTCCTCCAATCCCCAACCCTATACCGATTATAATCAACTCCTAAATGATGCCCCTAACCCTGAGGACAAACTTTGTTGGGAGAGGGGATGTTGTCTTCTAGAATTACTTCCAGCTTTCATGGGGGTGATGTGTTTTCTATGGGATCCTGTGAAAATAAAATGATGGTTAAGTTCCAAGATTGCTGACTGGTATAATAGCAAATAGTCTCTGAGTATTCGGTAGGGTTTTCCTGAGGTTCCTGTTTAGAGTTCTGGCAAGAACATTGTAAAAAACTGCACCCTTTCAACTAACCAAGTTGGAACCATCTTGAGCAGCTGGTATCCCAAAACAGGCCTGTTGATGGAATGGCGGGGCTGCGTCCTGCCACCTGGCTAGCTTTACCTGAAATAATTACACGGAAACTGTATTCTTTTAAATACTGCCTGGCCCCTGGCCCATTATCTGTAGCTTCTTATTGGTTGATTCTCATATCTTGCTTTAACCCATATTTAGTAATTTATATAGCACCATGAGGTAGATCGCTTACCAGGAGAGCTCTTAACCTGCATCCATCTCAGAGAGGAGAAGCATGGCTACTGCCTATGGCGACTGCCTGAAGTGTCTCCCCAACTCTGCTTTCTTTTTCCCACAATTCTGTTCTGTCTACTCCACCTACCTAATTTTCTGTCTCTTAAAGAGCCAAGGCAGTATCTTTATTAATAATGAAAGTAACACATAGACCCTCCTCCATCACAGGCCTTATAGTATTGCTATCAGCATCACGACATCATATCAACCAGGTGGAGCTGTGTAGAGCCCCATATTTTTCCAGGAAACTTCAATGTTTACTGCAGGAAAACTCATTGTTCATTGTGGAAAACTTAAACATTATTTATACAGACATATATATTCAATGAATGGTATGATAGAGACAAAAATAGGTATGAAGAAAAGTAAAATTTTTATAAATTCTTTTATCTTTCTGTCCCATATCATGGCTCCTGACATGAGACTGAAACTCAGAACTTTTCTTTTAACAACATGCTTGGATTTGGAGAAGGACAGAACCACTGCACAACTCCAAAGCCAGCTTTGCTTTTTAAGTGAGTCATAGTTATTATTTTATTTAGTATTCAGAGATTTTTACCTTCAGATTACATGTTCTCACAAGTGATAATTCTCTTTGCTTGGTGATCCTATCTGGATAATTGTCTTTTCCTTTTAAGCATCTAGATGTCCCAGGTCTCTTGATTTTCTGAAGATGAATATTTGCCTGGAAAGATAAGAACAGAACCCTGCCCCAACACTTAGGATGTTTCCTTACTACTTGATTGTCACCCCTGTGAATGAGCCATCATTTCTCTTTCTTAAGAGATTTCTCTTTTCTAAACTGAATCATTATTAATATTGATGGTATTTATAACTTTTCTTCTCTTGTTGAAACAAGAGCAAAACCCCTTCCCTAACATAGCACATCTCCTGGCTTCCCTTGGGAGGTCAACACATCCTCGAAATACACCAGCTGATTTAATTCAGAAGATTTTCTATTATTCAATGTCTCTTTGTTGCTGTTGTCCCTTTCTCATTAGTGTTAAGAAAATTCAAGGTTAATAAAGCATTATGTAATCTATTTCTGGGGGTATTTTCCATCCCTTTCTGTTTGTTTAACATATCCTTTATAGTTCGATTTGATCTTTCTATAACTGCCTGACATGTAGGATTGTGTGGTATACCTGTAATATGCTTTATATTATAATTAGCAAAAAACTGTTTCATTTTCTTAGAGACATATGCTGGACCATTATCTGTCTTTATTTGTGCAGGTATACCCATAATAGTCATACCTTGTAACAAATGTGTGATTACTGAATCAGCCTTTTTTGAGCCCAAAGCAGTTGCCTATTGAAAACCTGACTAAATGTCAATGGTGTGGTGTACATATTTTAATTTTCCAAATTCTGCAAAGTGGAACACATCCATCTGTCAGATTTTATTCCTTTGAGTACCCTTTTGGGTTAGTCCCTGCAGGTAGCAGTGTTTGGTAATAGAAAGAGCAACTAGGACATTTCTTTATAATCTCATTAGCTTGTTGCCATGTAATAGAAAACTTTCCTTAAACCTTTGCTATTGGCATGATGTTTCTTATGGAATACTGAGTCCGTCAACACACTTTCAATCAGTAATAGATCAATTTCTGAATTACCTTGTCATAAAGTAGCTGGCAGACCCATATGGGATCAAATATGTGTTATGTATATGGGAGACAGAGTCTATTTCTGATTATATTTTGAACTTGTATGAATAATGAAGTCAATTTTGTATCATCTGGCAGTTTCGATATGCAAGACAACTCTTTCTGCATATTGTGAATCAGTAACAATATTAAGACATTTAAAAATCCCTTATCACCATCAGAATAACATATAATTCTGCCTTTTGGACAGAAGTATAAGGGCTTTGTTCTACCTTACTTAAATCTTCTGATTTGTAATTTGCCTTTCCTGATTTATTTGCATCAGTATAGAATGTATGGACTCCAGTTATTTGTGTGTCCTTTACAATATTGGGAAAGATCCAAGTAGTTCTCTTTATAAGGTTAAGTCTATCATTTTTGGGATAATTGCTATTAAGCTCACCTAAAAAATTAGCACAAGCTCTTTGCCAAGGTTCAATGTCTTCCCATAATTTTTTAATTTCATTAGTAGTAAAAGGCACTGTAATCTCTGCTGCATCTGTACCTGCTAGTTGACAAAGTCTCAATTTTCCTTTTATAATTAATTCATAGACTTTTCCCACATAAGTTTTAATTTTTTACTTGGTTTATATGGTAAAAATGACCATTCTAAGATAATATCATCCCTTTGCATTAAAATTCTTGTAGGGGAAATTGTGGAAGGCAATATGAATAAAATGCAATTAAGATTTGGATTTACCCTATCCACATGTGCCTCCTGTAATTTTTCTTCAACAACAATCAATTCCTTTTCACCTTTAGCTGTTAATTCTCTAGGATTATTTAAGTCTTTGTTACCATCTAAGTTTGTGTTTAAATGGACTATTAGATCAGGTGTTATTCCAATAGCTGGTTGTAGACTGGAAATGTCTCCTAACAATCTTTGAAAGTCATTCAGAATTGCAGTTTGGTCTCTCCTAATTTGTGCCTTTTGTGGTCTGATTTTCTGTAAACCTATTGTATAACCTAATTAATTGACAGGCTCTCCTCTCTGTATTTTTTCAGGAACAATTTGTAATCCTCTTTTTGGCAAAATTTTCTTTACTTCTTCAAACATTCTTTCTAAAGTATCTATGATTGAATCAGATAGCAAACTGTCATCCATGTAATGGTAAATTATAGATTTAGGATTTTTTATGAATTATTTCCCATGGCTGACTTAAAAAGTATTGGCATAGGGTGGGGCTATTGAGCATTCCCTGTGAAAGTATAGTCAACTGGTATTTCCTAGTAGGTTGAGAATTATTATAAGTAGGCAAATTTTCCTCTGTCCTTTTCTTGTAAAGGTATAGTGAAGAAACATTCTTTCAAATCAATAACTATAAGAGGCCATCCTTTTTGTAATAGAGAAAGCTGAGTCAGTCTTTGTAGAGGGCCCATAGGTTGAATTACCTTATTGAAAGCTTTTAAATCTGTCACCATTCTCCATTTACTAGATTTCTTTTTTACAACAAATACAGGCGAATACCAAGGGCTGGTAGATTATTCAATATGGTAAGCATCTAGTTGCTCCTGTACCAGCTGTTCTAAATCCTGCAGTTTGTCTTCTTTTAATGGTCAGTGTTTAACCCAAATTGGTTACTCAGTTACGCCTTTTAAAGGTAGGGCTGTTGGTACCTCTAAAGGTTTGCTAATTGTTTTGTGTTCTTATGCAACCTAAATGGCTGATGACCTTTATGTATAGTACCTTATAATATACTTCCCAGAATTATGAGTTTCAGGGACTGCAAGAATGTTAATCTGGGTATTCCATTGCTGTAGCAGTTCATGACTCCATAAATTCATGGCAATGTCAGCCACATATGGCCCCAGCCTTCCTCCCTGTCATTCTATACCTATGCATTCAACTCATTTTGTGCTTTGTTTCACTTGAGATAGGGTTTCAGTTCCTAGTAATTGAACATCTACCTTTGAAGAGAGTAATTTGGATGCCAAGATTCTGGAGTAATGATACTCTTGTCCACACCTGTGTCTATCAAGCCCACAATTACAATGCCATTTATACACACTCTTAGCTTTGGTCTTTGATCATTTACAGAAGTCTGCCAGAATATATGCTTCCTATTTCCTATTGGAATTTTTGATTTATCCTCCATGCTTATTTCATCATCCAGAAAGAATGGTCTTTTACAGAAGGTTCTGGAGTTTTTTTAATTTTCATGGTGGGATATGTCCTCCATAGTGACTGGACATGACTGGACCACTTTTGACTTGGGGGCCTGCAATAGGCCCCTCCAAGGAGTTTCCAAATGCTATCGGGTTGCCTTTTCTGTCTTTTATTGATATGCACTCATTGTTCCAATGTTGGCCTTTGCCACACCTTCTACATATACCTGAAGGCTGAGTCCTTCTATTTTTGCCATTCCCAGAGAAGATATTAGATCTAGGAATTCCTTGTCTACAAGCCCTTCTTCGATGTTATATTTTACTACAATTAAAACATTTGACATTTTAATGTCTCCTCATTCCCTTGGAAATTGCTTCTCCTACCCAAGATTCAGTATTATAGTTAAATGTCTCAGTCTTCATTATATGTAGGATCCATTCATCCATTGGTGCTGATCTAACCTTTAAAGTCCCAAGTATCTTTTTGCATTCTAAGTTGGCATCAGAGATTCAATAAGTACTCATCTAGCATCTGGGTCTGTTATTCCTTTTTGTACTTTCTTAGTTAGTCTTGGTAAAATGTCACTAAAGGGTTCTCTCTGGCCCTGTTTAACCCTGGTATATCATTCAATTCATTTGTCTAGTTCTTGAATCCTGTCTAAGTATTTAAGGCTGCTTCGTGACATAGGGATAAGATTTCTTCATCCTAAAGACCTTGAGCCTGTGGGTCAGCATGAGTGCTCCACCAAGATTTGATCTTGGGAAGTCTCAAGTCCTTTTGCTTTTCCCTGTTGCTTTAAAATTTTAGCCTCTTCTTTGAAATAGTATTTAAACATCAGTTGAGGCCCGTCATCCAGGACTGCTTAACATAACTGAAGCCAGTCATGTGGCATCACTTTAATGCTAGAAGCCCATGTCTTTATCATTTCCCTAACGAATATGAAATACAAGCCATAAGTTATTATTGCTTGCTTAATTTCTTTTAGCTTATTCATTCCTATAGGTATCCATCTACCTTCTTTGGGTCCTTTTGGGCCTTTAGAACTTGATGCTTTGTCAGAGTAGATTACAGAGTAGGAAGCTAAAGCTCTGGGTAAGTCATCTCTGACAGCTACTTGTGATGTTAAATTCTGTCCTTGTACCTTCTTTCCCTGCTCATGAGCTCCAATAATTTCCTCAATTATTTCAATTCTTTTTACTCCTGTCTTTTGTAAAACCCGAATATTGTGGCCTGTATATATGTTTAGTGATTTCATTGAGGCACCTAGCCTCTGGTCTTCATTTAAAACATATGATTCCAAGGTCTGAAGTTTTTCCTTTAAAGATAGCACCTCAGCCTTGGACATTATTTGGATAGCATGCAGATTGCCTTCCTGGAGCGATACTCTATCTGCTAACCTATCACAACTTTTTAATAAATTTTGATTGTCAAATTCAACAGTATGAATTTTTTAAGATAATTTGTCAGTATCCTTTAACATGGATTCAATTTTGTCTGTCAAATTATTGTTACCCTTTTCAATAGTATTAATTTTTTCCAGTAACTTTTGATTTTTGATGGTTTTAATTCTGTCAGCTAGCTGTTCATTATTAGTCTTTAAAGACTGTATCATTTCTAAAAGTGCCTCATTCTTGACTATGTTTTCGAACCATTTTCTTAAGGATATAATATGAACAAAAAAGCTGAGTTCCAATATCTAATAAATGAATTATCACAATAACCATATGAGCCTTGCAGAGTACAATTTATAATATTAGCAAAAAAGTTACTAAAATTTTTTCCATGGTAATGTTGTTTGTAATTATATAACTTTCACGTTTACTGATTTATTAATTACCTGTTATGAGGTCCAGTAAATTGTTTTAGGTGTAATAATCTTTCTTGTCCAACAGGTGTCATGTTGTGGTTGCAGAGGCGGGACTAACATCACAACCTGGTGCCACAAACAGTCCTGAGCTGCTTTTTTTTTTTCGCCTTGGTGCTGGTTAAATACTGAGAAATATGCTTTGCTTGACAAATTAAAGGCAATTAAATCAATTCCATACATGGAACAAGAAGCCCAGAACTCAGGAGCCATAAGTACAAACCAGAAGCTACGCAAGTCACCACACAGCAGGGAACATGGCAGTGTGTGTGTGTGTGTGTGGGGGGGGGGTTGTGTGCGCGAGCTTGAGAAATTTCCAAGTTGCTGTGGTGGTGATTTTACAAAAAAAACACTTAGGTAAAAGTAAGCCGGGCAGGTGGGTGTGGTAGACTTTCTGGGCTGTGGACAGTTTAGGCCTTTAAGCCAATCTACGCTGGAAGTGTGGATTTCGGATCCACGTGGGGTGCCAGATGAAGAAGGACACTAGCTCAGAACTGAGTATAATAGAGGGTTACTTGTTTAGGGGTAGACTCACAGATTACAGTCCTCTGCACAAACAGGGAACATGAACCGAATCCCACAGCTGGAAGAGAGGCTGGATGCATTCTTTACTTTGACATATATAGTATAAGAGGCCACGCCTAAGTGAGCAGGTAACTTAAAGGCTACTATCTGAAGGAATTTTTTTATAACTATTGAAAGGTTTGTGAAATTGAGAATCACTATTTTCGGACATTTGTATTGACACTGCTGTTCAGTTTACTGAGACTGCATTCTGATGAAACCATCATAAAGATGCAGATACAAGTAAAAACACTTAGTACTGTTAACACACTAAACACTATTGCTCAGTCACACAGTACACTGCAGTCTTGGTAGTCACTGGGATGGTGGTGTATATGAGCAGGATTTGCAGCTGTGATTGCCAACAGCTGATGGAAACACCAAATTTTCATACATTAAGTGTCATTTTTACCTGATGTTAATTGCATTTGTACCAGTTAAGGTTGGAATATGGGGAGCTGAACCACAGCAATTCAGGAGCCTGTTCCTACTAAAACCCAATTACACAAATGCAAAATCTCTATCAAATCTAATCAACTGTTACACTCCTTAAGAGAGCACAGATTCCATAACCCATAGGGGGCTTTGAAGTATTGCTTTGGCTAATTCAAACAAATGAGCCTGCATTTTCTTCGATTGTGGTCAAGGAGCTAGATGAGGATCAAAAGAATTCTACACAAATGACATAAGTGAAAACCATCGTGTTTCCCCTGTGAAGCCTGCGACACCTCACTGCAGCCTTGGGCATCTTGGTTTTACCAGTTCTCACCATCCAGTATCTCCCTCAGGGGGGCCTGCTTGGGGGTTATGAGGTTTTCTGAAAGTGGCTTTGTGATTCTACTGTCCCTTTAGTGGCACTGACTGCCCATATATAAAGACTAAAGCACATTTGCAAAACCCACAGGGGCTTAGCAAAGTCTTTTGCAAAAGAGGTCTGGCTATGATTACACAAGCATAAGTGGATCTCTCCCACCCTGCAGGATTCAGGGCAGACCCACTGTACAATGCTATTTTGACATTTTCTTTCTCAGAGTATATAGACAGCTTTTAAAAGGTGTATTTTTTCCTGAACAGCATTTCAGCTAGTCACGTATCATTTGTCTATGAAAGCTCCATGCCTGTGCCCATTTCCCCTTCTGTCAATTCCCTGTGGAGACTGTAGTTTTTTGTCTGGGCACCAGCTAACTGAAGCCATGTGAACACCCTACAGAGATACAATTATTCCATCAATAATTGATCATCTTTAACATACTACTAATTTCTGCCTGATATATTTATGATGTATTTATGGCTGCCTATTTCTAGCAGGGGCTGTTAGCAGAGTGGCCTAGCTGTCTGTCATTTCCTTTCCCATGGACATATGATAATATTTTGACATTTGCAAAGAAAGCATTGGGGAGAATGGGAGCTAGTTCTGGGCATGCCCTGAACCAAACACTTTGCACTGGATTAGCACTCAGATTCTGTGCTCCTATGCTGGGTTTGTCATTTACAGGCCATATACACAGATAAGCCTGTCAATCTTTCTGAATCTCACTTTTTTTTTCTCTCTGAAATTAAAATGACAAAAACATCAGCCTGCTGCATAAGGCTGACATCTCTTTCTTTGAAACAATTGCTCAGCTCCTGGAGAATATCTGAGATGCAGTGTAGGTACACTCACTGTAGAGTCCTAGTCACATCTTAAGCTGACAAACTTTAATCAACATAAATAACATTAGTTATATGGTGTACTTCTTTAGTATTAAATTCTTGGTCTCTGACATGAGGATAGAAGCTGACTGAAAGGCTTCTATCAAATATAAGTACATTTGGATGTCTCGATAGCAAACCAACCCAGACTGTGTGAGGGAAGAATTGAGGAGGATTAGATGGCATGTGCATATTCTACTGCTCTGCATGTTCTAGGCTCTTCACAGAGAAAGCAGAATTGGATATCAGACCTGAACCAGGACTGCTGCTCTCTGAGCATCATCACAGAAGTTCTCTCAGATCCTCTGCATGACTTGACTCCAATATCAACCTGATGCATGAAACTTGATTTCCTGTGTCATTTTTTCTCTTATTGTGTTTGCCTATGGCCTGACAATCTAGTTAGTACCTACTAAATTCTGGGCTTCATCCTATAGCTCCCAGATTCTAGAAAAGTTTGGACAAGGCCTGTAGCTAGTTCAGGCTTGGGTGCTGGTGACATGTGGATGGAAGCAATAAGAACCAATCTGAACCATCCTATTTCTTCTATCCTGGTGATGTCATAGGATTCAGATGGTATAGCTCCAGGATGCACCAGGCTACTGAGATGAGGTGGGCTAGACTTAACTTCAGAAAGAAATAATCATTTGTAGTTTAGATCATCTGGAGTTTGGGGCTATATTTATTGCAACAAGTAGTGTTGACGATCACATTTAAGACAGGGTGACAGATATGGAAGAGTGTTGGAATCTTTCTAGAGAAAAATTAAGTCATTTCTTAAGAAAGATTGTGTTAGCCAGATTTTTACAAACTAGAATTGTTAAAAAAATTAAGCCAGTGAGGTTTGGGTTACTAAAGTATTTAAACAAATTGCAGGGAAGCCACACTGCAAAACAGCTGCTGAAGGTCTTCCTGGGCCATTCTTTCTTTGATTGTTGGGAGATTCAGTAGGATGGTGAAGGGAAGTCTTCAAGAATGTAGGCCATGTTAAACTCACAAGTTTAGGGAAAATGTATCATGCATGTTTTCTCCTTTAGCAAAGTCAACTTCTTCATTTTGTTTATTTTTTCTGAGGGGAAAAATACTCAGTGTGTTAGAATTTTACTGTCTTTTTAGAGAACCACAAAACCAGAATGACTTCGACAAAGGTACCAAGGCAATTTTCTTTCCTAATTTACGAGATTTCTTTAAGCCTTAGGCCATCCTTGCTTTAGGGCTGTTGCCAGGCAACAGCTTAAATCCATTGGTCCAAGACATCTCGTAGTAACATTTGTTTTGAAAGAGTAGAACTTTAGTAGGTTCTTTTGACCCCTGGCAAAAACAAAGATTTGTTAGCATTTTGAAAGGTGGCCTTCCCCATTATCTTTTGCACTTTATGATATTGGTGGTTGTTTTTGGCATCTTAGTCTCAGTCCACATAATTCAACTCACCTCCAGAGAACTTCAAAGGCTGGGGGCAGGAGCTCAGAGGTGGAGTTGACATGGGAGTCAAGGTGAGTGACACTCAGACAATGCAGACTACTGTTTTTACCTCTAGCCAGGCATTAGAGGTATTCAGGTGTGAGACCAGAATGAAAGCATCACTAGAAAGGTGGGGACGTTCAAGGGAACAGATGTTATAACATCACAGCGTATCAAGAAGAGCATTGGCCACAATCTAGGAGCTGCCCAGAGGTTAGTGAGTTTTTCCATTTAAACCAAGAAAATAATGTCAGTGATAGAATGAGGTTTAGAGTTCTTTTTTTATTACAAATGCTCCATGTTTTGAGTTTTAAAATCAGTGGGTACAGCTTTGAAGAGATTCACTTGATGTCATGCTGTAGTGGCATTTCAATTGCATTTTAATAATTAAAACTTGCCTGAAGATCAGAGAGTAAAACAGCCCCACAGGTCAGCCTTACAGATCAGGCAGTGGTGCCATATACCTTTAATCCCAGTAGGCACATTAGTTGCTGTGGAAACTGGGTGTGTGCTTTTAATTCCAGCCCCAGAGAAGACTATAAAACGGGAGGAGACAGCTTTCTCACACAATCTCATTCTGAGATTCCTGGAGGCAGGATCACCATTTCGGACTGAGTTTGAGATAAGAGCAAGCAGCTGACTGCTTTGCTTTTCAGATCTTCAAAAGTTGAACCCCATTTTCAGCCTCTGAGTTTTTATTAATTGTGCTTCATCATGCAGTTTAAAGATTTAGGGAACATGTTTGAACTTCTCAGTCATCAGGAACTGCCCCTCATGTTGTTCACTGAGATGTATTATGCAGATATCTGTAGTGGAGAAACAACACTCATTCATGAATTTGTTTACCAACCTCAAGAAGAAACTTCCATTTGTGTGAAGAAATGATACTCAGTGACCTAGTCATCATGGGATGTGTGTGTGTGTGTGTGTGTTGTGTGTGTGTGTGTGTGCAAGCGTGCATGCACTCACATGTGCACTGTGGCATATAGAAGTCAGAGTCACATCTTTCCTTTCACCCTTGAGTCCTGAGGCTTGAATGCATGCCATCAGCCATGATTTGCACGTGCATCATCTCCTTGGTCCTAACATTCCGTTTTCTGTGTTAAGGACTTCAGAGTTTTGAGGGGCTTGTGTTATACATCTCTCTATCCCATTCCGACTTCTCTTTCCTTAGGACTAGAGGTTAATGCTTTTCCTCTTGTCTCAAAGTAGATTCAGCTCCCTAACTGCCTCTTCAGCAAAGGGGATGGAAAAACCTCCTGGGACCACTTAGTAGGTGAGACCACTCCTTCATTGACGTTGTGGTTTTCAGGCGTCTAAGGACTTTCCATGGAAAGGTCACTACTTTCCTTCTGAATCCCTGGAGACTGCCTGTCTCTGGGAATAAGTATAACCCTGTGATGTTTCCTGGTCCAGCCATGGCAGAGGCCCGTCAGGGAGCAGATTTGTGGCTGGATCTTGAGGGCAGAGGAGCAGGTATGCGATTCAGGGCTGTGGTTTTACAGAGATCCAGTCTGCATCTAAAGTCGAGTTTATGTTTTATTTTTCCCCCTTATCTACGGATTGTCCTCCCACTGTCATAAATGCTACCTCAGCTGCTCGCACAGATGAGGCAGCAGCTGCTCTGTGCCCTGCTGTGATCGCTCATTTGCACCTGCTCACCTCATGAGCCGTGTGGCCACGAGTGGCAGTTGTTAGTTCCATGTGCTGGGAATGCGATACATTGTGGGCAGAGATGAACAGCAGGTATATGATAAAAACCTTTGCCTTCAACTTTTTGGCATTGTAAAGTGAGATTGTAAATTGCAAAATTCTGTGTGGAATCACACAGAAAGATGACCATCTGAAGATGCTAAGGTATAATAGGAAAGGAGGGTGAAGGGAGAAAGAGAAGGGGCACAGGTTGCACAATAGAGGGACAGGAAGAGGAGTAGGAGAGAGAGAGAGTAAGAGAGGAGACAATTGTGTCATATGTATCCACTTAAACATGTGTGTTTGTTAAAGTAATAAAGTAGGAGGTCTTTAGTCTGAGGCTGTTACTTTTAGTTCCTGTATAGCAAACTGCAGGCTAAATCAATATGCAAACAATCTGAAATCTATCTTACAATATGTATCATTTCTGTAACAAGTAACCATGACATATCCAGACACAACCAGCCAAACTTGAGATAATCACAGGTAGTCAACTAGTCAAACTACGTCCAGGTAAGGACAATGCCTTATCACACAGCATACCCCAATAAAGTGAACACTAAGCTGTGGTCGAGCCTCTGAGTCTAGTTTGTACCTAATGTAAAAGTTTGTCCCTCTAGCTGCTGACTGGAGCTCTCTGGAACTTCTTTGCTCAGTGCTGCCCAATCCACAAATTATATAATAAGCAAATAAACTATTTTCATGTATAGTTTTTCTTTTAATATGTGCTCTTATGCCTATGCATATATATGTGTGTGTATATTTGTGTATACATATATGTATGTGTATATGTTTATATATGTATATGAATATATTTATTTTACACCTGTTTACGTGTTATACTACTAAAATATTTATGTGCGTGAGTGTGTGCATGTGCGAATGTGAAAATATATAATAACTTTTCTATTGTGTGATAAAACACCAGGACCAAGGTAAGCTATACAAAGAAGAGTTTATTTAGGCTTATGGTTCCAGAGGGAAAGAGTCCATGATGGCAGAGCTGAGAAGTGATGATAGAAGCAGGAATCTGAGAACTCACATTTTAAGCTGTAAACATGAAGCTGAGAAAATGAACTAGAAAAAAAAATGATTCTTTAAACTCTCAAAGCCCTTCTCTAGAGACATTCTTCTTCAGCACTATCTACTGGGAAGCGAGTATTCAAGTGTCAAGATTATGGGCATCTAGTTCAAATCAATACACAAGTACACACACACATCATACATGTACACATGTGTATATATATATCATAGACTAAAACAATTGTAAGATAAAATAACAATTTAAAATTATTATAGAAGTAATTTCTAAAGTATTTGATTTAGCCACCTCTAAAACTTTCTTCATATCCATTTTCACTATCAAGCCCAGGCTGGGTTTCACACTCAAGACCTCAGCTTCTGACCCCCAAAGACTTGGATTTAAGCTTGTATCTCTATCCTGTTGTTAAACTTTCTTGTCAGATTTTCTTTGAACTGCCAGCTTCCAAATGATGCAGAGACGTTAATCATGAAAGTTTGGCTTCTAGTTTAGACTTATTTCCAGCTAGTTCTTATAACATAAATTAACCCATTTCTATTAATCTACATTCTGTCATGTGGCTTTTTACTTCTGCTCCATGCTTTATGTCCAACTCCCTCCATGTTCCACAGGCATTTCCTGCCATGCTAGATTCTAACCCAGAATTCCTCTATCTGCCTGGAAGTCCCGCCTATTATCTCCTGCCTAGCTATCGGCCATTCAACTCTTTATTAAGTCAATCAGATTCCATAGACAGGTGAGGCAAAACATAGACATGTTTTCATACAGTGTAAACAAATATCCCACAACAACGTATCCCCCAAAATAGTCTTTTGTAAGTGAATTTTGATAACCTGTCCAGGGTCTATGGGGTGTTGGGTACACGTGCTAGGCTTACATAGTTACACAGTACAAACTCAGTTTGGCAGAAATTTTGTATCATCTTCAGGGATTGGCTGATCTTCTTTCTTGGTTTATTCCTCACCCACTTCCTGTCCTATCCATCGGGAGTCCCAGATCACAGGTGCATTTAGGACAGAACCACAGGCTTCAAATCCTTTCAGATGTCCTATTCCTCATGTGTCCAATGACTCCATTAAAAACAGTTTGAGTGGTAAATATTCGCCTGCTAATGAGGTTGTTTTGTAGCTAAATCCTACTAAGACCAAGATAAAGATGAGGCAAGTAAGATGCCTAGGAAGCAAAATTAACACTGAAATTGATGCCTTTCTAATGTTTTTGTCTTAGAAATTTCCCTTACCCCACAGCCAGATGGTAAAATCATAAGACATTATAACCAACAAGAAGAGACAGGCTCCTTATAGCCTCCAAATGTGGTAGTTCATAGGCATGTACTTGCCCTCCATATCAGTCCTTGGACAGCTCAGGCCTGATGTTTATTTGACAAATCCAATGTAAAACATCATGCAAAGCCTGTCAATTTGTCACGAGTGTTTCTCAGTTTTAAATGAGCTAAAAACAGATTCTTGGGAATAACAACAGAAGGGACTTAGGAATAAAATGATACTGACTGAGCACCAACCTAGTTTTGAGAAGAATAGACATTGTAGAGTGACATGGTATAAAGAACATCTTTGAAAGATAAAATTAGATATAATTAGGAAAAATGAAGAAGATAAGGCAAAAATTGAAAATATATTTCCCAGCTTGATTAGCTACTTCCAAAGGAATAGTGCAAGACACATGATTTCCAGAAATTATCATGCACCTGTGTACTCCAGAGCTGAGGTGAAATCTGCCTCTTTTCAGGTACAAATGGATGAGAATCATGTGCAGACTCTTTCCTGAGCTATTTTGGACTGGCTTGAATGTTTGCCTTATGCTCCCCTCTGTAATAAACCCGTTGCTATGCTCTTGGTAACTATGATGGTGTCATTAGCCTTCACACAGAAACCTAATGTAGAGAGGTAAGTTCCAGGTCATCTTCATTGGCAAGTGAAAGACACACCCTCTTCCAGAGGACTTCTCTGGCAGCCATTCTAAAACTTTGCTCTTTTCCCTCTATTTCAGCTTCTTTTTTAAAAATGTTCTCTGTTGTCCTTAATAAAATAGTGTTTTAACTGGCACCAAGTTCTCCTATAACCTACAGCACCTCCTAGCACATCTCAAGCTCCCAGCTGGGTTTTTGTCCTTGTTGAACCGAATATGACTCTTCACTGTTCATGTCCTGGTACAGTGCAGCCTCATTCACTGGGAAGGTCCTGACTCTTCTCTACTGTTTAAGATCAACACACCTATTAAGTCTAGAGTTTAGAATCTCTTCCTTGGTCCTGCTAAATTACTACAAAATTCTAGAGTTGATGTCCATTCTAAACCGTTACAGACATGTTTGTTGGGTGTTTTCTCCTATGCTTTTTCTCTTTTCACATTTCAAGTAGAAGTTAGACTCTGGGGAACTGTGCCGAAGGGAAAATAAGAGGGGCTTAAAATACATTGCTGTTTCTGTGTTGTGTAAAAACTTAATCCAGTAAGATGAACATATTAGTACATTGACACAGTAGAAGTGAGAAAGGAAGGTCCCATGGAACGGGGCAGGAGAGAAAGGGTGGGAGGTTCACAGGAGGAGAGATGGGATAACAGTGTAGGCAAGACTGACCAGCATACATGGAGGTTTGCCAAAGAGCACAGTAGTGAGTCACTGCCATTCAGTCTTCCCAAAGACTGTCAATTTCCTAAGGAGGCCTTTAGAGGACAGAGTTCTTGGGCCTGATCAGATCATGTAACCTGAATAGCAATGGCATAGAATAACAGATATGGACATGGCCTAGTGGTCTTGCTAGGCATAAGAACTGGTGGTGTACGTACTGGCTCAGTTCATGGAAGGAGGCTTCTGTTCTCCTTTCAAGCTGGTTAAGAATTGGATTCTTCTGGAAAGAAACCGTATATGCCATTTGTTGCAAACTCAGTCTGTTTACTAAAATTTTATACTCGTTACTCTACTGATTTATTTTGCCCATTAAATTTGTATGATATGTAAATCTCCGATTCATTTGTATTCTGCATTTATATCATCTCTCCCCAGCTATACAAAAACCTTTTATAGAACTGTGTGATTTGAGACACAGTTTGTCCCGTGGTGAGTAGCAACTGGGTTTCCACAAAGAGAAAACCTCAGAGAGTCAAGCAGAACCTATCTTATTGTCCTCATTGATGGTCAAGTGTTGGGAAATAGTTCAAATGAATTCAGAAACCCACCAATAATTGTCCTTACTTTCTCATTCTCGTGAAATTATGAAATTAGTTTATCTGTGTGTAGATGTAGCCATCGAAATTTGCAGTCTATGAAAGAATTCTGTCTCCAAGATGACAAGATTTGGGTCTTAGCTTTAGCATAAATATTAGGCAAGCACCATTATCAAGCCAGAGAAAAGACATAAATTGGGAAGAATACTTTATCAGTTGTTAGGATGTGTCTGACTCATGGCTGGCTTTTTAAATAATAGCGACCATTTGTGTGTCATTACCAGAAAGGATGGGCTGTGGTCTCTTTTTGTTTTCACACAGAGCTATATGTTATCAAAATTAGAAATACTGTACTAAAATTTAGTATAGAAAAACATTCATCAACACAATGTGGCAGGGTCAAAATTGAATATGGATTATGACCATTTTTTTCTTGAGATGGGGTATCATTCATCTCTCAAAATATTCTTGAACTCACTATGTAGCCAGGGATGACCTTAAAATATTGTTCCTCCTACCCTCAGTCCCCAAGGACTAGGACTACAGGCATCTTCCACGATATCTAATTCACATGGTGCTGGGGATAAAACAAGACCTCCTGTGTGCTAAGCAAGCAGTGTACCAACTGAGGTAGATCCTCAGCCCTGAGTCAGGATATATGTGTATATCTGGAAACCCATGCATAGTATGAGTTTCATGCAACTGTTTGCATATAAAAATGTATCATATTAACCCTGATTATCTCTGAACAGAAATTTCTGATATTTATTCTTCTTATTATTATGATAAGCATTAATAATATCAACAATGGTGCTCTACCCAGTACCTTCTGTTTTCCAGATCTTGCTACCACTTCTTGCTCTTTATGTCCAGGAAAAGAAAGGGTGCCAATGTGTATTCAATGCTCCCTAAGGACAGGTGGTAGCCTTGAAGAGGTCTTTTCTATATTCCCTAATGTCACATGGACATGAAACACAGTGATTGGATTGGATTTGCCAAGTGTTTTGCTTGTTTAAGTAAACTTCATTTCCATATTAAATGCAATCAGGAGATTTCACAAAAACTCTAGATTTTTAGTCTTTTTTAAAATTCCTAAAGTTTAGAAAACTGTGTCACTATCTACATGGCCTTACTTGTTCTTGCTTGTGGTGTTTTATGAAGTTAATTTATGTGCCCTTTCCTGGTGGCATACAAATGCGAAGTCTATGAAAGTCCTCTCAACCCAAGACAAGGAATGTGACTTAGGTTTAGAATAAATAGTAGGCAATTTCCTAACATCAATTTGCTTTAAAAGGCCACATTGCTCAGAGGGACACTGAACGGCTTTGAAATGAGATATTTTCACAGAACTCATTTGATTATTTAATTTGACTGAACTCATTAGGTTCATAGCAGTGGTCAGATACTTAATCTCAGGATTCCTTTTCCCTCTAAGAAATGATTAAAGTATTGTACTTAGATGAATTGTGTCTATCCTTAGTTACCATATTAGAAATTTAACAGGAAATTGCAATATGTTTATTTACAAATGTGTTTAAAACAGTAAGTGGAGCTGGGTGGTGCATGCCTATAAATCTAGAACCAGGGAGGAGTTGGGTTATAGACAGAGACCTTGCCTCAAAGAACCAAAAAGTTAATAAAAGAAAGACAAAGTGGGGATGTGGCTCAATGACAGAGTACTTACCCAGGGTGCATGAATGAGTCCCTGGGTTAGATTCTAAACACTAGTTAAGTAGTTAAAAAAGTCTAAGACACATTGGCTTAAATGACATTTTAAGAAAATAGCTAGATTTTTCCATACCAAAATTTTAAAAAGAGAAGTGATATTTTTCATTTCTGCAAACATTTTGGTAGCCCGGTGATTATTATATCTGGTCTATCAATTCTACCAACTAAGCTTCACCCCCAGATGTAGAGCGATTCCATGCCATTTAAACCTCGCAAAACTGTTAGGATAGTTTCATAGGAGGGTGAGCATGAAAAGAGCATGACTTGGTGTTTTGCTGAAATGACTTTTGGCTTCAGAGTCTTTCTCTAAATATTCAGGGATGCCCAGGGACTGTTGAATAAGATTTTGAGAATAAATGAGCAATTATAGTCTTTCTAAAGATGATGTAACTATTCACATATTTCACTAAATATTTTATGGTGCTGCCTCAGACTCTGAAGGCTATAGGGAAAGAAGATAAAATATATGGACTATATCAATGTTACAAAATATTAAAATAAATTTTAAATTCTAACCTTTGGAGTTTTAATCAAATAAGAACTTACTATGTACCCTTTCTTAAATGAATAGCTTAACAATAATAATAACATAACATGAAAATAAAAACATAGAAAATAATGCATATGTGAACATAACATCATTGCAGAAATGTTTCAGAGTATAAAATCTTTATAGCATGTACGATGAACATGCTTGAGATATTATGTAGATATTTTTAAATTATGAGTATCTGTGTGATTCTATGTGCAAGTAAGTGAAATTCCACCAGAGGCCAGAAGAGAAGGCACATTCTTGAAAGGCAGAATTACAGGAGCTTGTGACCCACCTGATGTGGGTACTGGGGACTGACCCTGGGTCCTCTGGAAGAGCAGTGGGAGTTCTTACCTGCCAAGCCATCTCTCTAGTCTGGAAATGCTACTTTTGGATCCACATCCATTCCTTTGTTCGTTTTACAGCTTCTTATCTACTGAGTGGCACTAAATTACTAAAGTTATGTGAGATAGTGAAAAATTAGCACTTGTACTTGCAGAGGTTGTCTATGACTTGTGGCTCAAATTCTGTCCAGCACTCAAGCCTATTAACTTATGTGTTGTCCTTGAAACTTTTGAACTAAAAAGTCACAGTGAGTTCATGAGTCTCACAAAGCCCAAGATATTTGCTCTCGGGCACTTTATACACACACACACACACACACACACACACACACACACACACACACACAAATCCCCATCCCTGATTTTGAGCTTGGTTTGAATGTTGCATGAATAACCACAGATGAGCACTCTGTGACTCCCGAGTTTTTGAGATTATTCTGAAGACATTAGGCCATAGTGGGCTACATCAAGAGCAATTCGAGCTGCTGGAACATAGCACAAGAAGAAGTCATCTGTAAAGAGGTGCGAGGTGACTGAGGCAAGTGGCCCCTTCTACCTGACGTTCTCAGCTGACCTCCCTGTTGCCTTTCTCTGCTGATTTCCAAGGCTCCAGACTACCCACAGCATCTTCCCCTTGCTTTCCTGAGATCTCAGTATGAAGAGGCACCTGGTCAAACCTACTCTAACGACACAGAAGTGGCCTTTTGTTTAGTGCATACTCTCCTCCAGGACTGTGCTGCTCAGAGGGGGTGCTGGAAAACCAAATGCTATTCAGAAAGAGAGGCTCTCCCCAGGTAAAACCGTGGAGAAGAAAATATCTTTGTCTTCCTCATTTCTTCTTAACAACTTACTTTTTCTTGGAGGTAATTATGCATTGACAGTAATGGTAGTATAGCTATAATAACTGCAAATAATTTTCAATTCTTACATTTTTGCCTGTATTGATTATTTACTAGTCTCTTGTGGGCTTATGCAATTTTATTAATTTTTTTAAAAAAATGCTATTAATAGCAATTGAAATGAAGCTAAAAGCTTCTCTGATTCACACTGTTGACAAGAGGTGTATTTATCTCTGAACTCCTTTGCACCTTTATTAACTAGTCTTTGGGTAATACTCTAGAACCCAGATATTACCTGTCTACTTTATCTTTTATTGTTAATTTACATATATTACTAATAGAGCTGAGATAATTCACACTGTGACTTATTGGGATTGATGAATGTATATATTCTTTAAACATCTTTTCTTCTTATTTTTGTCCTTTTTATAAGATAACAGATTTTTAATATTTATTTAATTATTTTACTTAGTATGGAAAATAATGGGTTTCATTTGAAAACTGTTTTACATATATTTTAGTCTATCTTGACTGACTTCTCTTTTTGTTGTTTGGTATGGGATAGAACCCAGAGCCTTGTGCATGCTAGGCAAGCACTCTATTACTCAGCTATGTAATCATCACTGCTTATTTTTAAGTTTATTTATTTATTTTTATAGACAGGCTTTCATGTTGTTTGGGCTAGCCTAAAACTTGCTGTCTTTCAGAGGCTTGTTTTGGACTATTGTTCTATGCTTACCCACAAGTGTTGGATTTGCAGGCGTGTATCTACAACCACACCCAGATGGTTGGTCGTGTTTCCAAACTATTTTTGCCTTATTCTAGGTTACATTAATGCCCTTAGGAAACTCTTGTCTTTTAAAAATATACAATAAATAAAAAAATACCATATGATATCTCTTCTCTAAAGCAAACTGATTTTTATCAATAAATAGAAGTTGAATGATGGAATCTGAGGCACCAGCCTACAAGTTCTATAAATATGTAATATGGGGGGGTGTTGGGGGAAAGGTTGGAAAGTCATGAAACATGTGCCATCTGGTCTTTGCTTTTTCATGAGGGTGATCCCTAGACTGTTGACCAATTTTTTTTTGCAATATTAGTAAGTAGGAATTTTGTCAAATTTTATAGCTTATTGGATCTAAGTTCTGATAAATACATATAAAAGTCTCAATAGTCTCAATATCTCATAGAGGTTTATCAAAAATTCAATATCAATAATCATTAGAGAACTAAAAATTACAACTACAATATCACCAAAAAGAACTAGTTAAGTTTCTGTTACTGAAGACAGAATACACATTGGTTGCAAGATAAAGAAACCGAGCTGGAACTGAGTTGGACACTTCCTTTCTTTTTTTGAACAGAGACAGATAAGTGTAAGGCATTAAAGCATGAGGCTGGAGTGATAGGTCTGGACAGCTTGGCTCCTATGGTCAAGCCCATGAAAACACCCTTAAAAAACCGTGGCACTTCAAGCTTCACAAGGACTGTACCCTGTTAGGCGAAATGCGTGCAGATGGTGCGAACGTTCAAGACACGTGGGCAGGCGTCCAAGCCCACGTGTGGAATGTTAGGTAGCCTGGCTGAATCCTCAAGTCAACAACGAGGACCGTTCCTCAGACAGGAGGAATGCAGCAAAGGCCAAGCCGCACCATAGCGGCTGCAGCAGTCCCCTGGACGGCGAGGCCACACCTAGTGGCCACGTGAAGAGACAGAAACAGAAGGAAGAAAAGAGAGAGAAGAACCAAGGACCCCGGGCCCTCGGACGTGGGTGGAGTGAGAGGCTTTCGCCATCTCAGGCATGGGCTAAGCCAAGAACACAAGCCGGATTGAAGGCTGGCAAAGGGGACCAGAGAAGTCCCCCCCCACTCTAGGAACCACCAATAAGTTGCCGAGAGCTCAGCGGCAACTAGTGTGTTGGCCAGGGTCGTTTGACCAGCTGGAAGGGGGAAAATCTCATGATTAAAGCCAGTGTTGGTCGCAGAGCCCTGTACAGGCAGATGCAGCGCACGTGATCATCATCCGTAGGGCCCTTCCCCCCCACCCCCCACCCCCCCCACCCCCCAACCCCCCCCCCCACCCCCGTCCTCAGGTCCTCAACCGTGTCCCAGCACAGGCTGGAAGCTAGCTCCAGGCCGGCGCTGTAGCCCGGCGCTCCAGCCCCGAAATCCGGGAGAAGTGGCTGTAGGGTTTTCGGCACCAATTTTGTTCTTTAAAAAAATGCTACAGAGTCCCAGAGCAGTGGCCCGAGTGGTGGTGGCGGCCCATGTGTTGGCAGGCAGTGGGCTCTGGGAGCAGCCAGTCCCAGGCAGAGATGGTTGCAGGTCCCCGAGCAGTGGCTCGTCCCAGGCAGGGAGACACATGGCAGGTGGGCAGAAGACAGAGACATGGGTAGACATGACTTACAGAGTGAGGTTGAATATTCAGGGGAGTTATGAAGGGGGAAGGGAGGGGGAGAGAGGGGGAGAGAGAGGGAGAGAGAGAGAGAGAGAGAGAGAGAGAGAGAGAGAGAGAGAGAGAGAGAGAGAGAGAGAGAAGCAGAGAAGTAGGGAGAGAGGCAGAAGCGAAGCTGCCTCTCCGAGAGGAAGATGGAAAAGAGAGTGAGCTCAGGCCAGAAGCTGAAGATCAGCCTGCCTCAGTGGATGGGGAGGGAATGGGCGTGGCTTGTCTCTTAAAGGGACAGGGACCAAAACCATAACAAATACCATAACATGATTTAACAGGTCAATACTGTAACACAACTTAACAAATCATGATTCTCTTAAATCCATTCCAACCAAAAGACAAGAAAAGATTTTTGTAATGGATAAGAGTTCAAATGCAATGCGGCTTTCAAGCAACTGTTTCAGTCTCTGAGCAGCAGGAAAAACCCTTAAGCTATCCTCTTCTTATCTGAAGAGGAACCCTAGTCACTCCTTATAATGAGTCTTTTTTTCCCTGAGGGGAAAATTGAGATCTCAGTTCTCAGGTTCTCTGGACCTTTTAACAGCAGACTGAATACCTTATTGGCAATCTGAGTTCTCTGAATACAGTCAAATGTTCAGTCTGAGTTTCTAGTCCAGCTCCAAGATAAACAGGAATCAGACTGTAGCAAGTTGTAATTGTCATGATTGTTGCAGCACACTCCACAATTACCTTTTACCATTAACAGTACTATAAGCAGCCGGGGGTGGTGGCACACGCCTTTAATCCCAGCACTTGGGAGGCAGAGGCAGCCGGATCTCTGTGAGTTCGAGACCAGCCTGGTCTATAAGAGCTAGCTCCAGGACAGGCTCTAAAGCTGCAGAGAAACCATGTCTCGAAAAACCAAAAAAAAAAAAAAAAAAAAAAAAAAAAAACCAGTAATATAAGCAGCTCATCATTGGAAGAGCCACCTGTAAAATTTAGCATAACATCCTTTAAGGGATCTTTTGTTATAACATAAGGAAAATACATAATTGTGCAAATTGCAGCAATGATCAGCTGGGAAAAATCAAAAATCAAAAAAAATTAATCTGGCCTTTAAATTAAGCAAATGCAATTGCCCAAGAATTATTAGTTTAAAATTACCAATTAATCTGTTGCTTAATATAAGAAACATTGATCACAGTCAGTTCTCTGCCAAAATATCTCCTAGATTCCATACTGCTCTTCTGTGCTAAGCAAGCTACTGTTCAAAATAAGAGTTTAATATCCTAATTGGCAAAATGGGAAGGTGCAGTCATAAAAAGTGGACCATTTTTCCATAAAACTGCTGTAGGAGTAAGTTTTGCAGGTAATATACATGCTTGCCAAGGCTGAATCATAATTAATATTCTCTACCTGCTTGAGTAACCATCTGGCAGCTCTGTAAGCTGTCTAGTGGAATTTGGATCACTACTCCCTTAAGAATTTTACTTAGTGACTCACAGTCTCCCATAGGATATTTAAATAAGTTTTTAACATTGGATATTTTATTAAATATTTGTAAGCTATCTTTCTAATCCAAACTGCAAGTCTGCCTAGCTAACAGGCTTGACTTGCTCATTTACATTTTCACAGACACTTGACTTACCTGAAACTGAAGTTCCCTGAGGCTACTTTCTTGCAGCTTGGCTGTCAAGCTTGAAAACTGGAATTTGGACTTGAAGCTAGGCCATGTGGCCAGGGAGGGAGGAGAGGGGAGAGTGGGTGTGACAAGCCAAGCTCCCTCCACTGCTTGGCTGTCTTGCTTGGGTACTTGGGACCAAGGCAGCCAGTCCCTCATTGCCTGGTCTGCTTAGGCAGGTCACAGGCCACGTTCAGTGGTCCTGCCACAGACCATGACCGGCTGACCAATTTATCTCAGGTCCTCAGGTGTCCACATTACAGTGGCTCTGAGACTGCCATGCCGATTCCTACTATCCTAACACTTTTATTTTCAATTTTGCAATCATAAAATTAGGAGAATTCCTAAATCCTCCCTCTCCTCTGTTAAAAGCCACAGATTTATCCACACTGGCTTCTTGGCTCATGGGTCAATCGGCCTCTAGACATTTCCATTGACCAACTCTGGGTGCTGACTGTGGGAGGTATAGCCCTTTAAGCTTCCCTGCCTGCCTTTTCTTGATCCACAGCACGGTGTGTGTCAGATTCAATTGACCACAGTGTGTGTGTGGACTGCCACAATCTAGTGGTAACCTAGGCCATTGCTAGGTTAAATGCCATTCTCCCTTCATTCTCTTCACCTGCTCAGTAGCTATAGAGGGTGCGGCTAGATAACCAAAGCACCACCGCTTGTGGGGGCAAAGGCAAGTAGCTCGCACGGAGGCAGGAATATAATATTTACAAACTCTAAAAATCTCTCCCTTTGTTCCTGCTTCATTTTAGCTCCTCTAGCTATCAAAAATACATCTAGGCGACTGTACAGATAGTTGAATCCTATTTCTTTGTTCCATTTTTTTACAAATATTTACAGTTTTACTACTGGTTTTATGCTCCACCTTTCTCTTTCCTCTTTTATTATCTATACTTTATTTCTGAGCGCTCAATACTTACCTCTCCTCTCCATCCGTGGTGCAATTTTCTTGCGGGATCCTTCACAGGCGCTCCTCTGTACACTTTAGCTTTTATTAACCCATCTCTACCTCTCCTCTCTCCTATCCTCCTATCCCCACATAAACCTTCAACCCCGCATGTATCCAACCCCCTCCTTTCATTTCATCTGTGTTCTGTTGTCCACTCTAGTTGATTTTACCTTGAGTGTTGGAAGATCATAGGTTTCCCTACAGCTTTTTAAAATGGATCCTTCATTCAGGTTGGTTAAGGTTTAGCTACAAATTACTTTTTATTACTTGTATATATCCATTATACAAAATAATAGCTCTTATGAAAACTTATAAAGAGATGAGCACCCTGTATTTGATTACTTTTACCTTCTCCCCTTGCCTTCTTTTGTCACCTTTCCAACTCTTTTATACTGGTATTTTCCTCTTGTCTGGTAGTCTTCCATGTATTTTCATTCTTATTTTCTATTTTCATATTGATGAATTATTCCATTGGAGGTAGAAGTGATCCCATGCACTGCGTGTTTTACTTTGAACTTACAGTGTTTTGCTTCCATTTTTAAAATGTTACAATGTACATTGTTTTCTGCGGACCCCACCAGATATGCTTAAATGATTACTAGAGAGAAATAAAATCACAAACGAAAACAAAGAATTTGTATAAAAATGCATTGTTGATATTTCAAATATGTTCAAGGATGGAGTAGGGGACGTTTTAAGGGTAAGAAGGCCAGTTCTTGACAGCAAACATATAATGCCCACTCCACGGAGACTTCAGTGTGAGCAGATAAGATGAGCATTTCAGGGTGTCTTGAGTCTCAGTGTTTCTCAGGGAGCCTTCATAGAGCTTCATGTTGAAGGCTCTCAAGCCATCAGTGGGATCCCTCTCCTTTCTGGCTCCGTTTCACTTTGTATTTATGTCATCTTCTGCCTGTTTGCTTGTTGCCTCACTTTCAGAGTTCTAATGTGTTCTGGCTTCTAAACAATCCCTTATTAACCTGCCAGCCCTGGGGAAGCCAGCAAGGAGTCGAGAAGGGCTCTTCATATTCTGAGCTCAGAAAATTCCATCACATCAGGGTCAAGTAACTTTTACAAGATTTCAGCTCATCAGAAACAAATTGGAACCTGCTGGCTTTGTACAGAGAAATAAGGAAAAACTAAAATACATCATTAATCATCACCCCCTGCTTCTACAAGAAGAGAAGAATATTCTACAACTTGTCAGTTGAAGGTGTCTCCACAGGCATGCAACTGGAAGCCTGGGGAATCTTGGCATGATTTCATCCTATTTCTATCCATGACAAGCATTGTTTATTGAAAATAGAATGCTGACACAAAACTGAGTATGGGAAATATTGCATTTTGCCTTTAGTTTTCATTTAATAGATTGGTTATAACTGTAGAACACAAAATACAAACAGATAGGAAATAATAGAAGCCAGGGTTGATGGGTCAGGGATATTGTGCTAGACCTCAGGAGACTGGGGCAGGAGAATTGCTGTCGGTTTGAGGGTGGCCTGAATTATGTAGCGAGTTAAAGGGCAGTCTGGACTGCAGAAAAAATGTTTTTAAATGTTATGACATAAAAAAGGATAATGTGGGACTTAATTAACTTTTTCCACCACAGAAGATTCATCTCTCCCAGACGGTGCCTGGGTGTGATGCTAGGTAGACATGAGAAGCCTGCATTGAGGAACTTATCAGAAAAGTCAGAGGAAGAATGTAAGAGATATAGACACGATGATACTGTCAATAAAAAGTCCATGTATGCAGTGAGTGTGTGTGTGTGTGTGTGTGTGTGTGTGTATGTGTGCGTGTGTGCAGAGAGAGAGAGAGAAGAGAGAGAGAGAATAATTTTAGAGATTTAATTTTCAGATTTAGAAATTAATCCTCCTATTTACTTTCAATTATTTTTAGATTTTGAACTGAGATTTCTTTTTAATCCATATTCAAAGTGCTACAAAATAGATTAGTTTTATTAAAGTAAACTATCTGAAGTTGCAGATTTTGTTAAGTCTAGGATGGTCAAGTATTGTCAACTATTTTATGACTCCAGCTTACCTATGGGCCACATTAGATTCGGCATGACTGACTCTCACGGTGGCTCCATAGCGTTTCTCTCCTACTCTGCCTCTCTTCCTCCCAGCATTCAGTTCTGTCTTTCCTGCCTATCTAAGTTATGCCCTATCAACTAGGCCAAGGCAGTTTTTTTATTCATTAACCAATGAGAGCAACACACAAACAGAAGGACCTCCTACACCACAATGCTACACTGATGCAATTTACACACAAATAGTTAGCTTTTGAGGAGACGAGATCATTTGTATGGTGTGTGTGTTCCTCCTCTGTTCAGTTATCAGGTGAAAATCCTAAGAACACATCCTGATGTGGGGTATGGCAGCTTGATCCTGCCTCAAGCTGGTATGCCAGACCTTGTTGACAGCCCAAGGAAGGTCTTATACCCTCTGAGGATAGATGGGGGAAGGTGGGTTTGGAAGAAAGGGAGGGAGGGGGAACTGGGGTTGCTTTGTAAAATGAAAAGTAAATTTTTTAATGAAAAAAAGAACAGATCCCGAGATGAAGGAATTCAGCTGCTGTGCTCCCTTCGGACTTGAGAGTGTAACATTAACTTCTGCCGGAACTTCTGCTTCATAGCTAACAGCTACTCTTACCCATCATATGCATCAGTTCTTTATACGAAATTTCTCTCCCTACCTATTTATTCATGCATGTGTGCATCCATCCATGATGCATTTTCCTATTATCTATTGTATATCCAATCATACTTGTTATCAGTTCTGGTCCTCCTGATAACCCTGCTGGCCCAGGGTCTGAGGTCAAGCAGGTGTTATACTTCAGGACAATATTGCAGGGCAGTGGGTGACTAACTCGGGTTTATCTGGCACAGTAGTGCATACTATTACTCACCCCATCAAATTATCCTCACCTTGACTTTTATAATAGAAAGTTTCATTCTCTAGTTCTTCACATGAGCATATGTTTGCTTGCCTCATATTAGACCATTTGTTCAAGAAGACAGAAACATTTATTTCCCTGTATTCCAGCAACGTGCCCACCATGTATTTTCACCCAGTGTATGTTGTAATGAAAGGTTTGTGTAACATGCTTCCGTATGTCTAAAGTGCAATGCACTATGGGATATATATATATATATATATATATATATATATATATGCTTTAGTTTTATATAGGAAAACATGAAATCTTGGTGGAATTTTAAGAAGTAAGTATAGAATGTGTTTATTTAAAAATCAGATTGCAACTGGTCAGATGCAGTGAACAATGGACTGTGAGGTTGCCAGCCCCAATTGGTACATCTGTCATACATTTATAGCCAAAGAACAGAGAGCATCATGGAAGAGGGGATAACCTACGTGAGGTTGCCAGCCCAAATTGGTACATCTGCCATACATCTACATCCAAAGATCAGGGAGCATCTTGGAAGAGGGGACAGAAGGATTGTAAAAGTCAGAGAACCAGGGCATCTCCCAGGAGACTGTGTCTTCTCCATAGGACAAGGAAGCTGAGATTTCAGCATATACTCGTCTAAGCAAGAACTGAACAGTGATAACACTAGCTGACACATGCCACAGTGGACATGGAATAGCTCATGAGTCTCCATTCCTAGATAAAGAACTATTGGCTACTAATGACTACTGAGAGAGTGAGAATTTTTCTTCCCTAGGGATGTGCCCTATAAGTGGTTATCCAATATCAAGTGGTCACCTCTAAAAAAACACATATGAGCAATACCAAATGGCCTCATCAGGTGGTGTTTACATATATATATATATATATATATATATATATATATATATATATATATGCCAGTAATAATTAAAGAGAAAATGGAGATAATACTTGGAAGTAGAAAGACGGGGCTTTGAGAAGAAAGGAGAGCAATGAAGGCCAAAATATCATAATAGGGGACTGAAGATGATCCATGTATATTATATACATCCATGAAATTTCATAATTAAGTATGCCAGTTTGTAGAAGCCAAAATGAACATCCAACGGGTATTAACACTTGTTTCTAGATTTTTACTCTTCACCAGCAGCAAGAGGTAAAGGACTGTCTTTAAGACAACAAGTAAAGTGGCATTTCTCTAACGATGAAGGAAAGAAGCAATCAAGGGCCATTGCCATAGAAGGCAAAGTTGTTAGCCATTAACCAGGGGAAAGGCAGCAAGGCCTGATGTCGTGTAATAGCTCTGACTGACTGATAATGGCTGTCTGGAGCACTTGAGAGGGACTCTGAGATGACAAGGGGCCTGGCAACAGGGGGCCGTGTAATGGACAATGTCCACTTAGGACAAGTGAGAAGTGGAGACAGGAGACAGTATGCAAACCATTTTATCCCCTGCTGCTCGCTCTCTCTCTCTCTCTCTCTCTCTCTCTCTCTCTCTCTCTCTCTCTCTCTCTCTCTCTCTCTCTCTCTGTGTGTGTGTGTGTGTGTGTGCGCGCGCGCGCGTGTGTGTGTGTAAGTTATCTAGGCTTGCTCTTGGTACAGAGAACAAGAATAAAATTCAAATTGAAAGGAGCGGAAAGCTCTTCTGGAATCATAGCAAAGCATTCTAAGTATTTGGGGGGATTTCTGATTTCTCAAATGCCAATTTTGTGATGTATATCTTACCACTTTCCTTCTTTTATTCACCAGCCAGATAGAAGTCAAATGAACAATATTTGTGGGGATTTGTTTACAGTATTAGAAAAACCAGTTCTTAAGATCTATGTACAGATCGTACACTCAGTAATATATCTATATATCTATATCTATATGTACTTTTAATGTCACCCTATACATGACCATCAATCAGACATCTATTTCTTAGTTCTATGTAGTCAGCTGCTGCTTCATTTGGCTTACAGGTTTGTTATACTGTTCCTCTGGGCACACCAGACTCCCATGTAGAGCCTCTTCTTCATGTCAAACATACATCCTATAGAATCTACATTCACACGTTACTTTGTTTATCCACCCACTTGGCTCTATTTTGTCTGATACTGTCTTTGTCTCCCCTTAGCTCTTGAAAGGAACTTTTGCTTGAAATACAACTGAGAGTAAAAGGTAATTTTTTTTTTCCGATTTTCTTTCTGATGGAGCCAGTAGACATTCCATTTCCATTCCTTTGCAGGTGATCTATTTTTTCTAGGAAGCTTGTTTTTCTTTGTCATTTTCAGTCTTATTACTGTGTCTGAAAGTGAATTCAGTGTGATATTTGCTGCTTGAGATATATTGCACTTTCTCTCTTTGAAGGCCTTTCAAAGTTATTAGAAGTTCTCACTTTTTTTTGTTTAAACTTTCAAGTATTGTCTATCTCTGATTTTAAAAAATCTTTTCCTGTATCTTTAATTAGGCATTATCACAACTGTTGTCAATCCAATCTCATTTCTAGTTTTTATATTTTGTATTTAATTATGCAATAATTTGCTGCTTAATATTTTGCAAAGTTAATGATCAAATGTTTATTTATTTATTATTTTCTAATAAATTAATTTATAACTTCATTAAATCTATTCACAATATGATGTATTACTTGTTCATGCTTTTATGTTTTTTATTTAAGTTTCAATTTTTAAAGAATTTTAGGGTGTAGAGATATGGCTCAGTCATTAAGAGCACTGACTACTCCCTTCCAGAGAATGAAGGTTTAAATACAAGAACCCACATGGCAGTTCATAACTCACTGCAGCTCCAAGATTTGACACTCTTACACAGACATAGCAGGAGGTAAAACACCAATGTAAATAAAATTATTAAAAAGGAATTTTATACATAAATAATATGTTTGTATCATTTCCACACCTCTTTCTTTTTCCTCCAATTCCTTCCATTTGCTACCACTCCCTCTCAAATTCATGACTTCTTCTTCATTATTTTTATACACATACAGCATGCATATACACACTCACACATACACATGAACACACGCAAACATACCCCCACCTATTTCTTACTGACCCTCCTTCGATGTTGTTTGTATGCACATGTGTTTAGTACAGACTTTAAATTTTATTGGTTGTAAATTGATTTAACCCACAAAGCACAACTGAATGACCTATAATATCAGATTGTAGAGTAGATTCTTGCTCATCTTATGAGTCTGCCACTTTCCCCCTCTGTCATATGCTTCCCCATTGGCTGTCCCCTGCCTTTGATTATTATGGTTTTGGTGCATTTGAAGTTTTTGTTTAGATTCCACATTCTAATAATATTGATCACAAATATTTTTCTTCGGGTTTCTGTCTTGTTCCACTTAGTGTAATGCCCTTTAGGTTCTTCTAGGTGGTATCAAAAGTCAAGGCCTTCTCAGGGCTGAGTGACATTCCTTTGAATATGAAGTTCTTTTATTAATTTTCCCAACAGTGTCATATAGGTTGAACTTAGATTGTCTACATCAACTGTTTGTTTGTTGTGAAGTCTGCTACAACAAATGTGAAGGGACAGATACTAATTGGCAAATGTGGGACAAAAGTTGATTTGAGGACCATGTCTCAAATGATCAGAGCTGGTTCATTTTTTACTTTTATCCTGTGTTAAAGTCAAAATAGGCAAATTCCTTTACTCGCTTATCTGGTAATAGCAGGGTTCTTAGTGTATGATGGAGTGCCTGGAGAATCTCCTATAGGTCCTGATACTGTAAGAAACTGAGGTTAGAAGTTTCAGGTCACATTAACACAGTTGAGATCCTTAGGGAAAAGCTACCCTTGTTTGTATGCCCCCAGAGTTACCAGTTGACCTAACTTTTAGGATTAGATGTGTCATCTCAGTAGTTTAACATGCATCTCATGCATTGAACATGATTTGTAGGAAAATGTTTTATCGATCTTAATCAGAACAGTGATTAAAGATATAAAACTTTCCATAGTGTTGAAAACAGAAGTAATTAGTAAAAAGTAGCCATGCTACTTTTCACAGGCTTCTGCTAAGAACACTGGACTAGAAGACACGGACTATTTATATTACATAAACACAAATCATTTGAACAAATTTCTGTGACTTTCCTGACTTGGAGTCTTAATGTTGTAAATGTACATGCCAGCTCAGGAGTTTTCTGTTATCCTGAACTCTGCAATATAATAATAAAGGAAAATTTCTACTGATGCAAGTTAGGGGGCTTCTTCTGTCATTTCTGCACATAATTAGTCAGACATAACAGGTCATGCAGCATGGGTAATGGAGTGTCGAAAGCTGTGCTTTGTGATATGCCAGCTGAAGCATGAACACAGGGTGTGGTAGAGCTTCATCCACTCTCTTTCCGGGCTTGAGGATCCAGTCACCATAAGTTTGCTTGGGGGAAGAACAGGTTGCTCATCAAGAGGACCATCTGGGACCACTCACCCAGATGCAATTTCCCTCAGCATTATTTTTTTTAATGCTTGGCTCTGTTACCATAATGGATGTATTTCTTGTCATCTGTTCCTTGAGAATATTTTGAAATATCAGTGTTTTAAATGTTAGAACCATTGCTTTCTGACAAAGGATAAAGAAGTGTGATAATTTATCATTGATGCACACATTCAGGATGTAACACATTTCCTTGTTTTGAGCTCAGTTCTGCCTCATGAAAACCATGTTTCAAGTATGAATCGTGAGCAACTGGATGTAACCAAACTTGTGGCATGGAATGACATCATTATGAGTGGAACAGTAATGATTAGTTTTTACAAAAATGAAAGCAATCTGAGGCTTATAATCCTTCAGTGTAGTGTCGTACCATTTTATAGTACTGTGTCTAGGTAAATAGACTTGCAAACTTTAAGATAAAAATAAAGGCGCTGTGTGAAGTAAGATTGCCCTTTGTCTTGTTTCATTCCAACAGGTGAGAAGCCAAAGAAATGGGAAGGACCCTTGTGCCTGTCACTCACCCTTCATCCACCTTCAGTGTTGCTGGGGCCATGGTTTCTTTCTGTGTAATTTTACCTTGAAGATTTTCATGTTGTCTTTGAAGAATTTTTCCTGACCAATAGGAAGGGAGACCCAAAGTTATCTTTAGGCAGGTGCCACACCAGCCATCAATGTTCCTCCTCCTCCATGTAGGTAGTGCATTACTAATTCTCCCTCAAAATTTGCAGAGTGTATTATGCACCCTACTGTTCAGGAGCCTGGAGCAGATGAGTCTGTCTATTTAAGGGAAGCTGGGAAAACCTCCCAAAGGAGACAGCATTGGCATTGACCTTTGAAGGTTGAACATTGGCAATGAAAGTTTGTTTTCCTCTTTACAGTGGATTTTCCCATCTCTCCTTTTGTTAAACTGACACTCAGAAAATTTTCTGTGAAGTGGGGAGTGATGCCAGCAAGGTGTGGGCTCATATACTCAGCTTTTGATTTACTGAATAAAGCAAGTGGAATAAACAGAAAAAGCATAATTTTAATCTTAGGAAAAGAGAGAAGTGTTTTTAAGCAGCAAAGCTAGATAGGATGCCTATGTGTGAGGGGTTTGGGGCAAAGAGGGAGAATCAAGGGCTATGATAGGATGTTTTGTTAGGTGTCATTATCAAGCCAAGCTTCATCCCTGACTTCCAGGGTGTATTAGGTAAAATATGTATTTTCATTGAAGTATTAGACTTTAATAGATTATACTATTCAACCACAAAATTAAATTTAATTAAATTATGGAGTTAGACCAGTCTGTTTTCTATTTACAGGACATTATAAGTTAAATACAAAGACTGATCCCAGGGATCTGTTTACATGCTACTCCTGATGGACATGATTAAGATGGATAGAAATGAGAAAATATTTTGTGCAAAGCCATATGGGTAGGAATTAGTAAATATTCTCAGAGGAGGTAATTTTGAAATAAGTCTCATTATATCTTTTATAATTCAGACTCAGTAGTGATCAAAGAGTAGGCCCTTGAAGTTGTTTTCTCATGAAACTCTAAAGTAAAAGAACTGGATTCTTTGTGGGAAGCATATTGAAATATTGTGGAGAACACAGGCAGGGAGTAAGAGGTGCCTTTGTGAAAACTGAGGAGTCCTGGAAACATAAAGGGCATAGGAGATGATCCTTACCCAGGATAAATAAAAAATCACAGTTTAATTGAAATATAGATACATGTGAGGAGGTATGGCAAGAGAAAAGACTAGAACAATAGTCTAAAGCCAAAGTCTGACAGATTATGAAGGCCAACACTGACCATTTGGAGTCCAGTTACTACCAAAAAAGAAGAGCATAGATTATTGTTTGGACTTAGTTTGGGGATGGTTGTTTGTTAATAAATTGAGTTCCTTTTCTTTGTACTTCACTTTTTAAAAAAAGTATTACATTGTGTGTGTGTGTGTGTGTGTGTGTGTGTGTGTGGTCAAGCATATGCCACCATATGTATGTGTATCTGTAGATTAGAGGATACCTTCCAGGAGTTGGTCCCGTCCTTCTATGTCAGTCCAGAGATTAAACTCAGGTAATCAGACTTTGCACCTTTATCAACTGAGCCACCTCAGCAACACACTTTTAATTATATCTTAAAACAATGCATTATGGTCATATGAAACTAAACAGCACAGAAGAAACATTTTTAAAGCAAATAAATATATTGGTAATATTAGCAGAACTCCCAGATGTAAAGAACTCCCAGATTTAGGTGATCAGAGTGATCACCTACATTAAAAGAAAAAGAGTATATGCATGTAATAACATGAATTGATTACTTTTTTTGAGAAATAGATGGTTATTTATTTAGGGGTGAACTCACAAATCAGAATCCTCTGCTTGAACGGAGAACAGAAACTGAATCCAGCAAGTGATTGATTTCTAGTTTGGGTCCAAACTGGAAAAATCTTTTTTTAATTGTAAATATTTTTTATACAGTATATTCTGAATAAGTTTCCTCTCTCCATCTCCTCCCAGTTGGTTTCCATTTCCCCACCAATCCACCTAAGTAATTTCTCTCTCTCTCTTTAGAAAACAAGTAGGCTAATAAGTAAACAACCAGAATAAAACAGCAAATAGGCAGAAAAATCCCAAAAGAACGTAAACACCTGAGAAATACATACAATTACACATGTGGTGTGAGACAGTGGTCTGCATTCTGTCAATTATATTTTACTAAAACACTGATTGGCCAGTAGCTAGGCAGGAAGAACAGGAGAATTTTGGGAAGGGGAAAGCTTGGTTCACAGTCCTGACCCAGCCACAGAAGAAGCAAGATATGACTGCCTCGCTGAATGAGGTACTGAGCCACATGGCTAGCATAGACAAGAATAATGGGCTAATATAAGTTATAAGAGTTAATAAGAAACCTGAGCTAATGGGCCAATCAGTTTATAACTAATGTAGACCTCTGTGTGATTTCTTTTGTACTTAACAATTGCGGGGAACTGGGCAGGACAGAAAACCTCACACTACATACATGCACACACACAAAAGAAAAGAAAATTCTTGTAGAAGTACGAAATCTACAATCATAGTTGATAATCAAAAGGTTCAAAAATGTTTAGGCAAAGCATTATGAGACAAAACGCCATGGAGTTTGCTTTGTGTTTACCATCTACTGCTGGACATGTGGCTTCTTTAAATGTATTTCGTATACTCAGTAAGTGTCCTTGGAGAAAGCTAATGTTTCCTTTGCAAGAGGTTGTCAGTTGGAGATGACTTTTGTCCCTCTCAGTGCTGGAGTTCCATCTGGCATCCACCTGTGCGAGCTCCGTTCATGCTGCCACAGTCTCTCTGAGTTGATACGTGTGTTGGCTCTATTGTGTCTGGAAGGCACAGATTCCTGGGTGCCTTCCATCTCCACTGTTTTTTACATACTGCCGACTCTTTCATAACGTTCCCTGAGCCCCAAAGTGCCCTCCCTTAGTCAAGCTTATGTTTGATAAAGACATTCTGTTTATGACTGATAGTTCCAAGGTCTTCTACTACTCTGCACATTGTCCACTTGTGCGTCTCTGTATTAGTTCCCATCTCCCACAGGAGGAAACTTCTCTGATGAAGGCTAAGTGAGACATTGATCTATTGGCACAGCAGAACATCATTAGGAACTATTTTATTGCTATGTTCCTTTAGTATAAAAATAGTATTTGGTTTCCCCATAGGTTCATAGCCTATTTAGTTTCAGGTACTTGGCCACCTATGCAGCATTGGGAATGGATTCCATCTTAAGGATTGGGCTGTAACTCAAATCAGATATTGCTTGATTACTCCCACTAACTTGGTGTCACTATTGTACCAGTATATCTTGCAGGCAAGACATCATTGTAGACTGAAGGGTTTGTGGCTGGGTTGGTGTTTACATTTCTACTTTGGTTGCGTAGAGTATCTTCTAGTACCATGAACACTAGTCAGTAGGGGTAACAGCTTGACTCAATTGTGTTCAACAAGATATATAGTATAGATGTTGGCTTTGGCAATAGGGTTTTACCATGCAAACTGGAGAAATATTGATATGAATTTTGTCCTTATAGCAATATTACAATTTATTAAAAAGACAACACAAAAGGAAGTTCATGTGTGCAGGTTGTACTGTGGGACTAAACTGCTGGCTTGGGAAATGAGTGTTCTTCTGGTGTGATGGACCACTTGCAATGCTAGCCTGGTATTTTCTGCAGAGATTCTGATTTGTAGGGCCCTAACAGTAACTATGACACCTATATTCCACATACTCTTTAAAATTTGATTCTGTATATAAAAATTTATGAAAAGTAAAGCTGTCACCATGAGCTACACATTGTGCTGCCCCCTTGTACTCCTGATCATTCCTAAGGACTTTTGCTTAGAGATCTGCTCTAAGTATGGGAGTGTCATTGCAAATATTCTGGATTGTAGTGAGTGGAGCCTGGAGTTACCAACAAAGCCCAGGAGAGGTGTCAGAAGTTGAGGATTGAGAACCTGGGCAGAGAGTCTAAAAAGAACTATGGAGAGGGGTCCACTGTAGTGCAGCTGGTGAGTGAGGCCAGAGGAAGCCTGGTGGGCAATGGAGTCCAGACTTTGAACCAGATATTATTAAAAGTTAACCAAAATAGAGCTTAGTGTGATTTCTAAATTTCAATAAAAAGCAGATAGATTTGATAGTGCAATAGTTGCTAGAAAAATTCAGTTGTGCTCTGCAGTAGAAATAGAGATATTCAGGCATGATAGCTAGGCAAGAAGGCCGTGATAGAGAAGATGACAATGGCTTGAATATTTGTCCATGCACATTTAATCTACATGGTCCATTCTGAAAAGCAGGAAATACTATTTTGTAGCTGAATGGAGACATAGAAAGATTAAGATCAACACACATAGCTAGGAAATGGTAGAGCTGAGATGTAAACACAGGGCTTTAGTTTCACCAGCAAAGAAGTATTGAAAGAGTAAACTGAAGCGAAAAGGTCATTAAAGAATAAGCATATGTGTTTATCTATGGGAGCTTAAGAAGTCATATCGATACCCATATGTTTGTATTCATGTTCTCATTTATGATATTATTTTACTGACATAATTCAACCTGTGTATATGTCTCTTGAATACTGTGTAAAAACATTGGAGCTATGAAATAATCTACCAGATGTTGATTTGTAAGACATAGGGAGACCCAGGTAACTTGGAAAACATAACTTCTAGGCACATCTGTATAATGCTTTTTAAAAAGACTGGTATTTGGAGCAGTGGACTGTGTGAGGGAGATATTCCCAACTGGTAGTCCAAGTATTTCTCTGTTTCTCCTAGCACACAGGCACCGCTGCAGTCTGGTTTGGACTCCTGTAGCAGAAGACTACAGCCTGGGTAATTTAATAAACAAAAACATTTTTTTGCTCATTCATCTGAAGCGATTGAAGTCCAAAACTCAGTATCTGTCATCTGGTGCAAACTTTCTTGCTTTTGTCAAGAAAGCAAAATGGTTAGACAAGGTCAAAGAAGACTAGAAGGGTTGGAATTCCCTTTGCTTAGGAACTGGTCCCCATTGGCTCTCACTTCCCAATATTATACAGTGATGACCAAGCTTTTAACAAATAAGCTTTGGTGATTTATTCAAGCCATAGAGGAGTTCCTCCCCCTTTTTCTTATACATCAGTACTCTAGGTATTTTGGCATTGGCTTTTGTTGACATCAAGTTGTGTTCTGCTCTAGGTTACTCCATATTGTGTAAAACACTGGTTTTATATTTCTTTCTGTGCCTGGGAGACACTATTTTACAAGGATGCTGGAGGATAAATCTGTGCCTGGGTGGATACAGTAGATGCCTAGATGTCACTGTCTGTTCATCATCACCCCTATATCACAAATTGATATATGCTATTCCTTAGTGTACAAATGATGTCAATCTAGAAACATACTGCGGTGTGTAGTGATGGAGTGGACTGTGTTCCTGCCACCCAGCTCCCGACCACCTGGCTAGCTTATGCCCAGAAATAATTACACGGAAACTGTATTCTTTTAAACACTGCCTGGCCCATCAGTTTCAGCCTCTTACTGGCTAATTCTCACATCTTGCTTTAACCCATATTTAGTAATCTGTGTAGCACCACATGGTGGTGGCTTACCGAGGAAGATTCAGCATGTCTGACCTGGCAGCTAGCTCCATGGCATCTGTCTCAGAGAGGAGAGGCATGGCTTCTGCCTGAAGCATCTGCCTCACTGCCTTCTTCCCAGCATTCTGTTCTGTTTACTTCGTCTACCTAATTTTCTATCCTATCAAAGGGCCAAGGCAGTTTCTTTATTAACTAATGAAACACTCCTCCATCAGGGGTGGACTGGGATTCAAGGGGTATGGGGCATATAGTAATCATGTCAGAAAAATCAGTGTGAAGAATTCATCAGAAACAGCACAGTAAGAAAAAGGTATGGTGTTCATCTGGGCCCCATATTGAACCCAAAATTCACCAACTCATTATCTGACCACCTAGTGCTTGCCTTAGTGTGTGATAGGCAAAGAACTCCCAATCATTCCAAAACCTTCAACTTGTCTAGGTCTTGGCTGTTGATGTAGCCTATTGGAATGGCTGCCTTGGGTAAATTCCCAAGAGTGGGATTGCTGGGTCCTGGGGTAGGTGGATCCCAAATTTCTTGAGAAACCTCCACACTGCTTTCCAAAGCGGTTGCACAAGTTTGCATTCCCACCAGCAATGGATGAGTGTACCCCTTACTCCACATCCTCTCCAGCAAAGGCTATCATTGGTGTTTTTGATTTTAGCCATTCTGACAGGTGTAAGATGGTATCTTAACGTTGTTTTGATTTGCATTTCCCTGATTGCTAAGGAGGTTGAGCATGCCCTTAAGTGTCTTTTGGCCATTCGAACTTCTTCTGTTGAGAATTCTCTGTTCAGTTCAGTGCCCCATTTTTAAATTGGGTTCATTAGCATTTTAAAATCTAGTCTCTTGAGTTCCTTATATATTTTGGAGATCAGACCTTTGTCTGTTGTGGGGTTGGTGAAGATCTTTTCCCAGTCAGTAGGCTGCCTTTTTGTCTTAGTGACAGTGTCCTTTGCTTTACAGAAGCTGCTCAGCTTCAGGAGGTCCCATTTATTCAATGTTGCCCTTAATGTCTGTGCTGCTGGGTTATACGTAGGAAGCGTTCTCCTGTGCCCAAATGTTGTAGAGTACTTCCCACTTTCTCCTCTAACAGGTTCAGTGTGTTCAGATTGATATTGAGGTCTTTAATCCATTTGGACTTGAGTTTTGTGCATGGTGATAGACACGGATCTACTTTCATTCTTCTACAGGTTGACATCCAGTTATGCCAGCACCATTTGTTGAAGATGCTTTCTTTCTTCCATTGTGTGCTTTTAGCTCCTTTATCAAAAATCAGGTGTTCATAGGTTTGTGGGTTAAGATCTGGGTCTTCTATTCGATTCCATTGGTCGACTTCTCTATTTTTATGCCAGTACCAAGCTGTTTTCAATACTGTAGCTCCGTAATAGAGTTTGAAGTCAGGGATGGTAATGCCTCCAGAAGTTCCTTTATTGTATAAGATTGTTTTGGCTATCCTGGGTTTCTTGTTCTTCCATATAAAGTTGATTATTGTCCTCTCAAGATCTGTGAAGAATTTTGATGGGATCTTTAAGGGGATTGCATTAAATCTATAGATTGCCTTTGGTAGTATTGCCATTTTTACTATGTTGATCCTCCCAATCCAAGAGCAAGGGAGATCCTTCCATTTTCTGGTATCCTCTTCAATTTCTTTCTTCAAAGACTTACAGTTCTTGTCAAATAGGTCTTTCACTTCCTTGGTTAGAGTTACCCCAAGATATTTTATGCTATTTGTGGCTATCGTGAAAGGTGAAGCTTCTCTGATTTCTTTCTCTGCTTCCTTATCCTTTGTATATAGGAGGGCGACTGATTTTTTGGAGTTGATCTTGTAACCTGCCACGATACTAAAGGAGTTTATCAGCTGTAGGAGTTCTTTGGTGGAGTTTTTCGGGTCGCTTATGTACACTATCATATCATCTGCAAATAATGAAAGTTTAACTTCTTCCTTTCCAATTTGAATCCCCTTGATCCCCTTGTTTTGTCTTATTGCTATTGCTAAAACTTCAAGTACTACAAAAGCATCTGTTCAGCTATGTTTATAGCAGCATTATTTGTAATAGCCAGAACCTAGAAACAACCTAGATGCCCTTCAGTGGAAGAATGGATGAAGAATGTGTGGAATATATACATATTAGAGTACTACTCGGCGGTAAAAAACAATGACATCTTGAATTTTGCATGCAAATGGAGGGAAATAGAAAACACCATCCTGAGTGAGGTAACTCAGGCCCAAAAAGATGAACATGGGATGGAATGGCTGCCTTGCTAATCTCATGTTTGCTTATCTGGACCTTCTCTACATCAATCTGCTTAGACCCAGTCCGAATCTTCCCTTTACCTGCAGCTCAACTCTAACCCTATAGCCATAGAGTTTATCTGGCTCTTTTCACTATCTTACTCTGATCTAAAATATTTACAGTAGTTTTCTAAGTTTGCATCAACAGGCATTGGTTTGTCCAGCCTTCAGCCTCAGACTGAGTCATGCTGTTGGCTTTCATAGTTTTGTGTCTTTTGGAAATGGACTATGCTGGAGTGTTGGCTTTCTTCATTTTCTAATGTGCAAATAGATTGTCTTTGGAATTCTCAGCCTTTCTGCTAGCTAGTTTTATGTCAACATGAGCTAGAGTTATTTTGGAAGATGGGCTCTTAATTGAGAAAATGCCCCCACCAGTATGGTTCATGGGCAAGGTGTAGTGCATTTTCTTGATTGATGATTGATGTGGGAGGTTTCAGTTCATGGTGAAAGGTTCTAAACCCGAGTTTGTGGTCTTGGGTGCTATAAGAAGCAGACTGAATATAGTTGAGCTCATGTCCTTGTGATTATTGAGCATCCTTTGGAAATATACCCAAAAGTGGTATTGCTGGTATGTTGTTTCCTAATTTTCTGAGAAATTGCCATAGCAATTTACAAAGCAGCTGTACAAGTTTGCATTCCGACCAGCAATAGAGGAGTATTCTCCTTACCCCACATCCTCTCTAGCATAAGCTGTCAACAGTTGGTGTAGGGGGTCCTTCTGTATTTGTGTTGCTTTCATTGGTTAATAAAGAAACTGCTCTGGGCCTGGTAATAGGGCAGAACTTTGGTAAGTGGGGAGACAAAACTGAACTCTGAGAGGAAGAAAGCAGAGTGAGAGAGCTGCCATGGAGACACCAGATCAGACATGCTAAATCTTTCCTGGTAAGCCACGACCTCGTGGTGAACACAGATTAATAGAAATGGGTTAAATTAAGATGTGAGAGTTAGCCAATAGGAGGCTAGAGCTAATGGCCAAGCAGTGTTTTAATTAATACAGTTTCTGTGTGATTATTTC